>NC_052138.2:8686146-8945227 GCF_016086655.4 Lepeophtheirus salmonis | reverse complement strand
GATCTTCTAGGTTTTGTGCAACTTATCTACAATTACTTTAGTTTATACATAACATTATTAGACAACTTGTGTACAAGTTGTAAATTGTGTACAGTTGTAAGTTGTGAAAAAGAAAAGAGATGAAGGAGGATTTTAGCCCCAATTGCACTAACTCGACAAATCTTTAAGATGTATTGACGTCATAAGCTCCAAGTTTAAACTTAATTGGAGTTGTGACAACGGTTCTTGTTTTTAGGGGAACGGTTTTAGAAGAGGCCGCTTGCTATAGGCCTCCTCTCAGTTATTTTCTTTAAAAAACAAGAATTAAATTCCTTCTACAAATATATATGCAAATTTATCAGAATTCAAATTAAAAAGAATAATGCTAGGCCCAATAAATTTTTATCATAGTTATTTATAGAGACTTGGTTTTGATCTAATAAATAGTGTCCCTCACGTAAGTTCAGGATTTCTTCCTCGCTCACGGTAAAACCAACTGTGTGTATTTGCCATGAGGATAAGGGTATAAATGAACATTCCTTGGAGGGTCGATATATGTATAGATGTGTCAATTTTCATTTTTATTAATTGATAAGTAATTTGTGACACGTGAGATATTAATCCAGCCGTCCACAGTTCCATAACAAATACATAATAACCAAGTCATTTTAATAGATTAAATTAAAGGATAGGATCAATTTATAGTTGTTTTTTAAAAGTTGTCATGTTGTAATAAAATAAAGTATTAAAAGACAACTAAATTACAACTTGTACACAACAAATACAATAATATTTGTTTGCGTTATAACTTGTACAAGTTGCTAGTATAAAGAAATGAGAGGAAGGAGGATTTTAGCCCCAATTGCACTAACTCGACAAATCTTTAAGATGTATTGACGTCATAAGCTCCAAGTTTATACTTAATTGGAGTTGTGGTAACAACTTTTTTGTTTTTAGTGGAACGGTTTTAGAAGAGACCGCTTGCTATAGGCCTCCCTCTCAGTTATTTTTTTAAAAAACAAGAATTAAATTCCTTCTACAAATATATATGCAAATTTATCAGAATTCAAATTTAAAAAATAATACATAGGCCCAATAAATTTTTATCATAGTTATTTATAGAGACTTGGTTTTGATCTAATAAATAGTATCCCTCACGTAAGTTCAGGATTTTTCCCACTCACGGTAAAACCAACTGTATGTATTTGCCATGAGAATAAGGGAATAAATGAACATTCCTTGGAGGGTCGATATATATATATATGTCAATTTTTTATTTTTATTAATTGATAAGTAATTTGTGACACGTGAGATATTAATCCAGCCGTCCACAGTTCCATAACAAATGCATAATAACCAAGTCATTTTAATAGATTAAATTAAAGGATAGATCAATTTATAGTTGTTTTTTAAAAGTTGTCATGTTGTAATAAAATAAAGTATTAAAAGACAACTAAATTGCAACTTGTACATAGAAAAGACAATAATATTTGTTTGCCATAAAAGAAGGGCTTATACTAAAATATGTCTCAAATATAAATATTACAATACAAAATACTTTTTATTTTCCAAACCCTGTCATTCTTATAATCTATATAAGTTGTCCATATGATTGGATTAAATGGATAAAACCCGTTTCAAAATAGATCCAATATGAGGAAAGGACAGCATTGCAAGTCAAGACACATTCCATCCTTTGTATATCATGATCATTTGTCCAAAATTGGACAAAGTTTGTGCAGATACATCAAATTCAAATTATATACTTAGTATACCTTTATTAAGTAGGTAATATTTGGTTTGCCATGAAAATAACGAGGCTTAGAGAACGGATAAGGATATTTCAAAAGCTATTTCTCAACATGTTTTTCTGTCTTCAAAACAAGAACAATCTTCAAAAAGGAGAATTTTCCCATTTATATCGTAAAATGTTTTCTGCCAACTGTTCTAGAACTTATACGAGGTGTGTTCAAACAGTAAGGTGAGTTTTCAAATTTTGCAAGCAACATATATTTGGTATGGTGGATTTTTTTATGTTAGTACATTCGAAAGAGAAAATATATTCATTGTATAAAGCCATATAATATGTTTAGTTTATTTGTGAGAGACATAATGGTTCGAAGTATTTTGTGTCTTCGGCGATTTTTGCTATTGCAAAACATGGATCAAAGAATTTGCATGGAATTTTGTGTAAAAAATGAAATTAAGTGCTCCAAAAACAATTGAAATGTTGACAATGACATACAAAGTGGTACACACTCTTCCAAGATGGCTGGGAAGATGCCAATGACAAGCCTCGCTCCTATTTATACCGTTTATACATTAACTTTATCAATATTTAAATCACCATATTTAGTTAACACATTTTACTAATCATTGGCTTCATATTCAAGTTTTTGTCTATAATTTTGCCATGTCTGAGTCACCTCTTCTCCGAGTAATTGAGCTTCAAACAAAATGTGTTGCAACCCTCCTCAGTCTCCTAAGAGGTAGGGACTTGTACTTGAGTCCATATTTTTCAGACTTGCGACTCATTTTGATCTCACTGTCAAATACTTGGATTCAAAAGAAATGTTATACTTAACCTAAGAAAACCCTTAACACTATGAAGCTTATATTATAATTATGGGCTTGAAATGAGCGCAAAATAGATCTGAGAACTCGATGTAAAAAAGGACTTGTACTGAGAGTACATGGGCTCCCCCTTCCCCTTCTGCTATTATTTATAGACCTCAAGGTAGACCTTTACGTCGTTAACTTTTATGTACATATTTCAAAGTATTAAAAAAAAAAGCCACAAATGGGAATTATACATAAATTATGTGACATAATATTCCATGTTGAATCTGTCATTTCAAAATTCACTACACTGAAAATCTCTATAGGGAATATATGTATGTTTAACTATGATGTATGGTTTTTTTATATTTCTTTCAAAACTCTCTGAGGAGGTATGTTGATCTTGCTCTCTCTCAAATTGACTGATGATGTAAGATAATTAAAAACTCAAACATTAATCACGTCAAAAAAAATTTAAATGTTCTGAAAATGACGTCTATTTATGTTTATTTTTTGAGATATTTGAGGTCAAATAACATGATAATCCTTTCATGGGAAGCTGAGTGTAGAGAGGATTAATTTGTTGAATATTATGCTATATTTCAATGTCACTTTTGTCGTTTTTTTTATACACGTAAGGAGATTTTTGAAAGAGAGTCCATTTAAAAATGGGTAGAAATTAGTGACTTGAGTAAAACTTTAAAAAAGTGAATCCTAATATATGTATAAAAAATATGAAATTATATCAATATTCATTCCAATTAACTATTACAATTCTTGTACCTTGTCGATCCAAACAATAGTAATTGTACATATCTAGCAATTTCTTTGATATTTCCGGTACCTAAACTAGTAATTACAAAGCTTTTTCATCACTATGAAGCCATTTTTTTTTTTTTTAAATATGAAATTATATCAATATTTATTCCAATTAACTATTACGATTCTTATACCTTGTCGATCCAAAACAGCATTTATTGTACAAATCTAGCTATTTCTTTGATATTTCCAGTACCTAAGCAAAGCCACTAATTGTTTTTGAGGTTGATTTGTTTTAATGATGAAACCAGACTTTGCTGTCTAACCCCGGAATGCAAATGCCTCAGTACTCGACATATTCCAAGTTACATGCAAAATGTTGGGAACTAACTTTTCAGAGGAAAAGTTAGTTACAAAACTTCCTAATCCTAGCAAAGTAGTCACTAAAACAGTCAGTAATGACACCATTCATATATTGGCAATACATGGAATATTCGATAATTGCATTATCCTCATCCAAACTATTGTAAATCCTTCATTTAAAGTTATTAATCTCATTTTTTGCTTGCAATTTGTCCAATTTACTTATACCAGTTCCAACAAGCCACTGACGGCAAGAAATATATTGCATAAATGTTGTATATAAAAACTGCCACATTATACGTTTTCAGTTATTTTATATGGGGAAAATTGAGTGATTCGTAACTTGACTATTGCATCGCTTCTTGACACTCCTTCCAAAATGAATTAGCATTGAGTTCCAAGGTTCTACAGTACGTTAGACCTGTTCAAATTTCAACTTTTTTTTCAACTTTTTAATATTTGACTTTTTCTCGTTATCCAAGGTGTATAGAAACTAAATATACCAGTCATTTGGATTTCATACGACAGCTATGCCTGCCCCATGAGGCTTGAAAATTTAGTGTTGGTGGCTCTAAAAAATAGCGTGATTGTTTGTATTTTTTTGACTATAGCTTCGCAATGGCTAATTTTATAGCATTTATATGGGTATCTAAACTGTGCTTTAATTTGTATAATTATGTTATTAACCCTTTATTTGTACATATGGGTAAATTTTACCAGAGCTATTAAAAAAAATATATTTTCCCCCGGTCTTTGAAGTATTCTCCTAAGTTATTATTATCTTGACGTATGTGTATAAAAAATAGAATAAAATACAAAAATTCATTTTTCCTTGAACAAAGCTAATAACTCAATACTAAAAAACAGTAGAATATAACATACTGGAAATCTTTATGGCTTCAAATAGATTTCTTGAAACTAGTTTATGTATTTCTGTGGTAGCCTACAACTTGCCGAAAACAGTTTTTCTACTCTGGGTTGGAGGTAATCCGAGCTGCAAAGTCACTCATGAGTTTTACGCCTCTTTCAGCAACATCATTGGTAAATTTTACTGACTTTACAAACTCCCAGGCTACTTAATGGTTTTCACAACTGGGTAAAATTTACCCTTGAACACAAATAAAGGGTCAATAACATATTTATAAAAATAATTAAAAGGTTTGAAAAAAAGTTAAAATTTGAACAAGTCTATAAGTATGTTCTTAATATGTTTGATATTATATCTTCAGTATTTCAAATTCATTGGATATCAAAAAACGGAATGATTTTGTAATCCACTCTGGGCAGGGGATGTACGTCCTGGAGGGGATGTAATTATCGCTTAGATGGAAGAAAAAATAATGAGAAAAAACAAAACCACCTCTGCAGTTATCTACGTTTCGTATTAATTCATTTTAATTAATTTCGCTATATTTTAATAAAACAATAGAACAACCTGATTTATTTGTTGTTATTTTTAAAAAGAATAACCACTATTCTTTTTGTAATTTATATGAGATGAAAAAGAAAAGCCGACGTAGAGGTTTCAGCCCGAAGAAGATTTTAAGGAAATTGAGGGGACCTTACGAGGACTTTTTAAGATTTTGATTCAAGTAAACTGGTCCCGGAACTACAGCACCAAAGAGGACAAGAATTAGACTAAAAATAACTGGGGAAGCGGTAAAAGTGGTCAAATAAGAGTTCTCCGAAATTAATTGCAATCTGTTAAAAAAGGTCTAAAGATATAAATAGATCTTTAGATTTCATACACAAAATAATCAAGAAAGATCTCATGATATAGGCTAGGATTCGTCATTTTTTTACAGAATCCTCTCTTGCGAACTGAAGAAGTTGAGCTCCATCTCTTTTTGTAAAAATCGTACAGCCTTATCACATTGTATTCAGTAGTGAGATACTTTTTAATTCGGAGGCCATTAAATACCGTAATAGGCGTGAAATCATATCCAAAGACATCAATAAAGGATAAAAAAATTGTGACCAAACATATCAAAGCCCCTCCTGTGATGGCTTAGGGATCGATTTTTTCCAACGGGAAAAAGCTTCCTAAATTTTTCTAGAAAAAAGACTCAAAATCAACTTCAGAGTCTATATTAACATCCTTTTGGGCTATGTTGTCAAGCGCTAGTTTCAATCTAATACCATTTAAAAAGACTCATACTAATCAAAAATGAATGAAGTGGTTATTTTTTTATATCTGATTCGGTTTAAGGTGCCCTCCTTCTTCGCTAGATTTAAACCCTATGGATTATTTCATAAAGGGTTATCTCACAAGGAAGGTCAATGGCAAAAAACTTTATCAAATATTGAAGTACATTATGATGGAATATTTAGATGGAATTAGTTAATGATTTTCAAGAATGGGTGGATTACATCTGTGATATTAATTATGCCATTAACATGAGAGTCCAAAAACAGTTATAATCTCAGGAGTTAATTAGGAGTTACATTTAATTATCTAATAATGAACCCCTGGTGAATGAGAATTTTCCATCCCTTTATGAATCAACACCACAGTAAGGTATAGCATCCAGGTTTGTCATGTGATTCTTTTAAGTTTGTCCGTCGTCAAAATGGTGGATTAGTTGAAAAAAGTTTTAAATAAATATTTTTGATCTTTTTAGAGTATTGTTTCCCATAACTTTTCCTCTAAATTATATATATTTTCACAATAAAACAACTGGTTTACAAAGGGAATTTTGGTTTTTTTTGCTTGTTATTTGTGGCATGATAACATTGTGATTCCTGTTATATTTTACAGATAGCTTTTGAATTACATGACAATATTGGTACATGAGAGCATTGTTGGCCTATAATGATTAATGAAAGCTTCACATATTTGGCTGTAATTATTATCTTTTAGAAGGTAAAGTTTTTAAAGCGATTATTTTTAAAGTTACATTTGCAGTGTAATGTGACCATGGTCGATTTGGTAAGAATTATAAATAATTACTCCTTAATTTAACTTGATAGATAATTTCATACACAATATCTTTGGTCAAATTTATTTAACATCGGCCGTCGATTCAAGCACTTTATTTACGGATGAAATCCTGATTCGTATAGATGCTAATCATTGTCTTATACTAGGCACAATATAGGATTTAAAAAAGACAGCTTAGGTCAACCTAACTAATCAGAATTTATACTATAAATGGATCTGGCTTTGAATGATAAGAATAAAATTGAGCAAGGGCACCATGAAAGAGTGGTCTAGGGATGTTGCTAAAATCCAGTGGCCTCAAAATACTTTAAATATATTCTATTAAAACAATAATAATATCACTGAATTTTTTGGGGGAGATGCCACCCCCAATTCCAACGACATTGTGTTGCCCATCACCGTGACCAACTTATAGTGATTTTTGTTTAGACACACCTCAAGGTTGTAAGTGGTTTAGGTTGCCCAAGCTCTATCATTGAGTCAAGAAGTGGTAGGTTGGGGGAGGGAACAAACTGTGTCTATGTGTCTGATTTTGCCCTAAAAATTTGATCAAATAAGTATTTAATTGTAGAGAAACAAAAAATGGAGCAGGCCCATAATCACTGGGGAGGGGGAGTGCCGTGCTGAGTCAGTGTCAATATATTGTAAGTTTTTCGAATTATTTTATTTAGTTGTGAAGATTATGAATGATGTTGAACGTAACCCTAGTAACAATATTATAATATCAAATGTAGGCAGTTGTTTATATAACTATTTCAGTATTTCATTTTGACTTCTCAATAACAGGGCAGGGCTGTTGTTTGATTACGGAAGAGCGAAAAAGAAAGAGAGTTTGAGTGTTTCAATATAAAGAACCTTTCAGAGACTTGGTGGGTGGAACAAATGACGTCATCAATAACTTTGTTAAGAGCAAAGAATTGATTTTATTATATGAATAAAATCCTTTGATAGAAATATAATATTATATTATATAATTTCCATTTAAATGCGAGTCCTTGAATAAAGGGGCAGATGGCGCTGATACTGCCATGCCCCATAAAAATAATTTATTATATTCTCGTCTATGAATACACATATTGAAATAATAACAGAAAAACATATTCTGAAAAAAAAACCTCTTGGTTCGTCTTCCCTCCCATTGAGCGTGTTGTATATCAAACGAGGAAGGAGTTACGCCAAACACCCCATATAAAGGTACACCCGTCGCAGAATGTTATAATCCAGTAATTACATTTTTTATTTTGAAGTAAAGTAACTCCAATCTAGTATCAATAAATAAAAGGCCAAGATATGCTTATATCTTTAAATTATTCATCATGTCATATGGAACTATATACTATAAATATATATAAATTAATAGAATATCGATATATTGAATATGTATATTTATTTAACTTGATTTGAATAATTAATGTGGGATAATTATATTAAGAGTTGCGCTGATATTTTAAACGAGAATTTGACGTATCTCTTTTATCGAATACGAAAAAAAGAAAATAATAAAAAGAGAGAGAGAGAGAGAGACAAAGGGGGGAGAGGAAGGAACTGGAGGAATTGAGGAAAGGCTGGGGAGGCAGATCGAACTTTTTCTTTCTGTACTATAAGTTATAACGACTTATTGTGATTATTTTTCTCCTTCTTTTCCCTCTCTCTGTCTCTTCTAGTGTGTCTGTACATTTCTTTTCTCTCTTCCCTGATTATAAAAATATATTATGGAACTACTGTATACTAATAAGTAATAATATAATATGAACTCGCTCTTTCTAGCTGTATTACTTAACAACAACAACGACATGAAGGGAAAGAGAAGGTTATTCGTATTTTTCTCTTTCTTTCTCTTTCCCCCCCCCCCTTACTCTTCTCTTATTGTGGAAAAATAAGTCGTTGCTTCATTCCCACTTTTATCAGATGATAATAAAAGCGTCAAAAAGCGCGTATATTTTGCGTCAGTGCCCTCATCATGCACCATCATCTCTATTCTTCTTCCTTTCTTTATATGTGGATAACGAGTGAGAGAGAATATATATATATTAAAAGAAAACTGTTGATTCCCCGAAAAGAATTTCATTTATTTAACTTTATATTAAGTAACTAAAAAGACTTGCTCTTGTATGTACATACTAAATACATAAAAAGAGTATAAAAGATCCCATTCATTCAGAAAAGATAATATAAACTTAATATAAAGCAAGTAACTTTTAAAAACGAGACTCGTTCAACAAAAAGAGAGAAGAAAATGGAGATAAAAAAAAACAATGTCATCCACTTCAACCTTTGTTGATGTTGTTATTTTGACATTCTCGGAATTTGTATTCTTTTTAATTAATTCACCTCAATATTCAATAGAGGACAATGCTACATTTTAATGGTAAAAGATGGACTCTCTCTGTACCGTTGTCAGGAAATGAGAAGCAGGTTCTTCTTTCAAAGTCTCCTTCTGAGCTGGATACGAGTACGTATTCCTTATAGACCGTCATAGAAGTACAAGAAGAACCAACATTTAAACAGCAGTTCATAACCGAAGGAAGAAAGGAAGTAATTGCTTGAGGGAATTCTTTTCTTTTTCTTTATTATAAGTAACGTTTTCTGTTGTTTCATGTTCTCATAATCATATATGTCGTGTACAAGATGTAACTTGTACACTACAGATTGTACAAGTTGAGATGAAGAAAACTATATTAATTGAAGAATAGTACAATGAATGGATTTTCAATAAATGGTCGTCAGTAATGTGTTAAAAGTATTAAATTGATTGGTGTTATAATAAGGAATTTTTAGAAAACTGAAATGCAACTTGTACACTTCGAATTTTTATGACCATATTAGATGTTTTTGAAAAATGTGACCCATACTTATTTTATGAAAGATGGATATCCATGATGATAAACACCCTAACAAGATCATGTATGCTACAGTCCATAGGATGGCAGTTGCAATTCGTGTTTATCTCAAGATTTCAGCTTTAATAAAATGTCTGATAGACAAGGTTAATAGAAATACCAAGGTTACCAAAACATTTATCCTAAAAAAAATTGACTTCCACCACGCTTTTTAATAGTGACATCAAAGAGTATAACTGCTATACATCACCTTCCTCGACTATTACTGTTAAAGTACCGCTGTTATACTCTATGACGTCATATTTTTCTATCTCTCCCAGCAGTCGGTAAGGTACATCAAATTGAACATTCTAGCACCAATTTGACCAAGTTAAACTGGTATTTTGGTTAAGACCGTGGTCTAAAACCATCAACCGAAATTTAGTAGTTTTGAAACTAATAAAATTCATATGTTGTTATTGTGCGGATATTCAGAATTTGGATACACACATGTAGAGATAGATACTATGTACCCGGGTACGGTACAAGTAAACTTGTATTATAATATTATGTGTTCTGGGTGGATCAGTAGTTGGATTGAAATAGTTGGATATTTGGGTAACGTGCCTATAATTCAATAACTCATTAACGATAATGATGAGAAGGGAAAGGAATAATGACTCAACAGGAGCAATAATAATATTATTATTAGTTTATTGTATACATTCAGAATAGTTGTATATTATGATGTACACATAAATTTTATCTGGATAAATTTAACCACTAATCCCTCATATAGTATTGGCACTCGGTCGATTTTTCCTTTTCCAAAATTGGTAATTTTTTGTAGAACTATTTGAACTGATAGTTGTCTACAAATCCAAGTCTCAGATCGTGTATAGAATTATTCGCCCTCGATTTTTTCTCCTATCCTCATTTACGAGTTGTACAATGTCATTGTGTCGACATTCTCAATTTAGAAACTCATATAATGAAGTCATCAAGAATCCATGGATAAAACAAGTCAAAACTAAACAATAACGGTCCCAGACCGAAACATATCACTAGTTAATACATACTGGGCCATGCAAAATTATTTACCGATGATTTAATACACTTTTTAAGAGGTTTTGTGGCAACCAATCTGATTGTTTCCTGTTAAAATAAACAAAAATCCTTCCTGTGAGAGCGTAAGACCATGTCTAATCAGTAAATTATTTGGTCATAAAAACATTAAGGAACAGGTTGGGACCTCGTTGAAGACAATTCAACGTCCAAGTGCTTGAGGCTGGGGTGATCTCAAGCATTCCCCTGGGGCTGGCATTATTTTTAGTGAAGAGGACTCCCAACAGGTCCATTGCCGACATGGCCAGAAAGATGGGAACGTCAGATGTTTCAAGGGCATTGAAAAGGGCTGGAGGAAAGTCCCTGGCGTACTGAACGCCCTCTGCTAACTGAACGTCAGTGAGAAGTCAGACTTGAGCATTTCTTGAATGATATCAAGAGCTCATCTGGACGCATCATCATTTTTTCAGATGAGAAAACTTTTTACGGTCGATCCTGTTTTCAACAGGCAAAATGACCGTAGCTTTGGAGATGTTTGGAGATCCAACGGGAAGGCCATGAAGCCGGTATGATTCCCCACTAAAACAGTGGAATTAAAGATTCTGGTCCAAAGTCCTTCCGTGGATCAAACCCATAGTCGGCAACTCTCCTTTGAACAAGATGGAACACCCACCCACGCTTTCAAGAGTGGCTCAAGGACAACATTTTTGGCCAAGGACTAAAAACCCACTAGACTATCTAGTAGACCAAGGCCTAAAAACGACACAAGAACATAAATGCCTTAAAGGCTGCTGTCAACAAGGCCTGGGCCTCCATGGAATTAATCCAGCTTGATCGCCTGACCAACAAATGAAATTAAATTTGATCACAAACTATTTTATTATTCTAAAATGTATGAATAAATTGTTTCTCAAGTCATTCGAAATTAATTGTCCGCAATATGTTGTGAACAAAAATCGGTAAAAATAATTCTACACAGCCCGGTATATATGTACGAGGGCAGTCTCATCTCAACTTGAAGATGGCAGCTCTTGTTAATAAAAGCTAGTCACATCTATTCCGCATTTGTTGATAGGTAATTATCAAAGTTTGAGCACTTTTGGACCCTCAGTTGTTATGACACAGTCGTTTGAGAGGGTTGATGGGAGTGAGTGTTTTTGTAAAAATGGACATAATCGAAGTTCGAGCACTCATTAAATATTTGTTTTTGAAAGTGTAGCCTACAAATAGATTCTAACAATAACAGACATATACACTGGCAAGAAAAAGTTTTGAAAATCAAATGGAATTTCACTTATTGTTTTAACTGCCTATGACTTAATCATCAGGTAACATAGTAAGTAGACTATTAAAATGAAAAAAAATGAAGGTTCAATTATAAACATTTATTGTAAAAGAGCCATGTATTTTTGTTTAAATTTTAGCTTCATCAAAAAATCCTCCCATTTTAGACTTGGTATTCTTACATTTATTTTTTCAAGAAAGGCAGGTATCATTCCTAGTCTTTTTTAAAATTTACACTTATTTGTGGGGCACTTTTCCCGATTTTTTTGTCTTGGTGTTCCCACAATAGCTCTATTGGTATCAAATCAAGAGATTGAGCTGGTCATTGCATAATAGATAAGATGTGAGAGGCTTCATTCTTTTCCGAGAAGTTTTTGAAGAGCTTGGATGTGTGTTTTGGGTCGTTGTCTTGTTGAAAAAACAAGCGTCCTTCCAATTAATCTCTGTTCAAAGGAATGGCTTGCGTATTCAGATAGAATGGTAACCAATCTGAAGCAGCTGGATTTTTACAGACAAATAATTAAAAAGTATTGTATGGATCTATTTTTTTCATAAGAATTTTCATCGTGTTTAAGCAAAAATATTGATAAAGTCATAACCATATAAAAAGTATCTTGGATTTTGGACGGATAACAGAGATGGAAGCATCCCTGGGAGAAGTGTGTAGAATTACAAGGAGTCTACATTAAAAAGTTAAAATTCAGAAAAAAGGTCTTGTATCATTGTTAGGTCGACAACTTTTCAGACCACCCTTATGTATGTGAACCAAACCATTAACATGCCGTCGCTAATCATTCTTTTAATAAAAATAAGAATAAAAGTCACAATAATACATTACGTAGGCGACATTCTAAACTGTTGATATCCAAGAATAAAAACAAAAATAAAATAAAAGAGGACAGTGCTTGGAATGTTAAATATTTGATGATCGCTTTTTTCCTCTTCTTTCTTAGGAGAAGCGAGCCTTAGTTACTTATTAGTTCTTAATACATATCTAGTCTCTTCCATTCAAAATGAAGGTCAAAATAGCTCCCAGTACAAACATCAAAAATAAATACAGAGTGGACAAGGTAAATCCGGAATAACTTTAACGGCTAATTATGAGAAGGGTAGAGATTATTTGATAAAAACTTTAATACTTGTAACAACCTAAATGTGTTAGTTGTCAAATTTAATAACAGGTTTTTTGAGTAACTCGTTGTTCAAGATTGGAAATAGTCAGAAGAAGCTCGCCGCCCGGGACACTCCACACAAGAGATACTTTCCTTCTTTAAATATCACAAATCAAAAGTTTATGACGTGTTTAAGGCCTTTGATGAGGAGGGAAAGACTGATACAGCAGCTCATTCAACAAGATCTGATAAATTCCAGACAAAAAGGCTCATAGCTGGCTTGAAACGATCAATTGACACTCATCTAGACACACCAATTGCTAGGATGCCCAAGGACTTCAACGTGGCCAAACGGACTATCAAAAATGTCATAAGAATTGTCACTGATATATACATTCTAGCAAGACTCAGAACCTGCTTATAAGGGAAAGATTGTCAAAGAGTCTTTAGGACAAAATGTGCCAGATTTTGGACCTCCATTTTATTGGCCAGCCAACAGCCCCGATCTCAATCCCTTGGGTTTTTTGCCTGTCGGTCAGGGTAGAGAGGATTGCCTGCAAGAATTATCATATGCACAGTTGAGGCCTTGAAGGGCCCCATCGTCTATACAATGAAGGACATGGATCCGCACGAGGTAAAAGAGGCATCCAAGACATTCAGACGCCATTACCAGATTTATCGAGAACGAAGGCTTTCATTATGAATAATCATTTTACATTTAATGTGACTTTCAAATGTATAAAAATAATCTTTCTATTTCTTATACAAGTCTCATAATTAGCCTTCTCCACCCTGTATATGATGCATTTCTAAGGTCATCATTATCCTTTGACTCTGAGCTTCCTTGTTGTAGATAAAATAAGACCTTTACTCAATAGGCATCCGTAAAGAAGTTTGGGCATGTATTTTGATAGTACGTATACTACAAATGTATAATTTGGTCAAGACGAAATAGCTAACAGATGCCAACGTATTTTGATTTTTATCTGTTTCTTTATTGATGAGAAAATTTTGCAGAGACGATTAAGTTAACAAGGTTATATATACTGGGTAGGGCAGCAACCCGTGGACTGTTAATTAATGTTTATTTTCTCAATACTGTGAAAAGGTTTTTTTAAAAATATATATTCTGTTTCCACGGTCTTTTTTACATAAACAAACTTAACTAATCATATTGTCAATTCATCATCATGAGCTAGCAACAACAAGCAAAAAGACATTGTTAAGTGCTCTAGGAGGCTTTTTTTTAAAGCCTGGTTTTTTTAAAGTTGGCCAGGATGAAATAAAGGGAAAGACCTCTCTAGGATCTCAAGAAGAGTAAAACATAAGTTAACCATTTCAGACCCACACGGAATTGAAAAGAAAATCAAAAATAAGTATAGTCAATTCTTGATCTTTTGATCATATTAGAACTAATTAGAATTATTTCAATAGGTTCTCCCGAATTTGATGGGACACTGGTGCCCCTTTCGATGTGAACGGTAATTTTTTATTATTTATAAACAAATTACTAAAGTTACGCTTTACTTTTTATTTATAATTCAATTAAGTAATAATTATACTATGAAAAATTAATTTAGTAACTGTTTTTTCATGTGAAACATAAAGAAGCAATGTCTTACTAAGTATAAAGCAAGATTACAAGCCATACAACTGACCAAAGTTCGATTTTCTATATTTTTGCTTGCACAGTAATCACATATTTTTCTTTTTTTGTTCAAACTCCAGTAAATGTCCAATATAACAGATACATTTTTTCTTCTCGTTGTTATGTAGGATTGGGTTGACCTGTTACCCCCTTCATAATATTTAATCAGACTCTGATTAATTACAACTTTCAAGTCAAGAAGCGATAATTTATTTGGATATTTAATGTTATAAACAATATTAAATACTAAATCTGGAAGATTCTTAGATAAAATTGTGTTGATGATGAATCTTAGTGGTACCAAGCTACCTTCTTATCCATGAGATCGACATGCCTATGCCAGTTGAGTGCTCAAATGTAGGTACAAAATTTTTGTAAACATTCTATTTCTTAATTTATATGTTTTATCACTTTAATCATTTTGTATATTATAAAGTAAAATTTTTTAGTAGTATAACGATGTGAATGTTTTCAGGAGTCAATGAAGCATCTTTGCAATCGTTTATAAAGCAACCTCTTCATCAGCTATAACTTAAGTATTTTATTCCTATAATTAATTGTTTATGTTTTCTTCCTCACCAATGTCTGCTTCTTCTAAAATGCTAAAAATTTGTTTAAAATAGTGCTGCTAAAAAGGTCAAAATATCCCATTCTTTGATGAGGATGGGATCAGGATAATCTGTCTACTAATAAAGAGTACTTTAGGAATATCGGCGGACAAAAATACATGTCTCAGTCCTGAACAAATTTTAAAATCTAATAAATAGAGAAAAACCTTTCAATCCTGGAAGGCGGAACAATTTGGACTGTGCCATTTGCATTTTTCAGCAAATATAAAAAAAGGAATCAAAAATTGAAATGTCCATACATGAAAAGAAGTAGGTAGATTTTTCTTTAAGGAGTTCAAAAAAATGGCATAGTTTGAAGATTTAAATATGGACGAATAAAAAGTCCACTGATAAAATGTTTTTTAAATTTAAGAGATCTACTACTACTCCTTCTAATAATTGGAAATATTTTAAATATAATGAAAATTAATGCAAGGACGAATGAATGAAAATACGGGACAGCAGGGTCCCATGGATGCAAAAGGGTTAAAGAGGGATACGAAGCTCTTGTTAAGTTTGGAGAAGAATGTCAAGGAGGATTCCATTAAGTCTGAATCACCTTCCAACAACTTTGTCTCTTAGTACCATCCTGAAGGGCTATAAAGCACACCTCGGGATTAGTTTCTTTCTCAAAGACCCCCTTCTGACAGAGACACCAAAAGGCTAGAGCTACAAGAAAATCTTCACATGAATCAAGGCAAAGTGGTCAATTGTGAAAATGTTCTTCAGACGAGAAGATTTTCATAGTTGATCAATTCCACAACTGCCGGAACGACCGCTGGTTAAAAGAAACAAAAGAAAAAGTCCAAGTGCCTTACAGCACCAAATATCCGGCCCAAACAATGGTCCATGGCGTTGTGGCCTCTGATGGAAAGAGGATGACTCCATTCTTGTTCAAGGCTTGATAGAAAATCGGCCAGGAGGCCTACTATAAGATGCTTAGGTACAACATCTTGCCATGGCTGAATGCCAACTACCCGTAGGGTAACTACGCGTGGACTCAACTGCTGCATGGAGTTCAGGCAACTTGCAGAGGATGTGATTGATCATGAAGGTGGCTATATTTAGTGAAAAAAGTTTTGTGTCTACATGTTTTGTTAAAATTATTTTTCCCCATATTATTATCAATATAAAATTATTGATGTACTTCTACCTACCCTGTAAATATAACTTAAGTTGTGAAAACATGACCTTTGCTCAGTTTTATTTATTTTAAATAAGAAGTGCCTAGAATGAAACAGATAGCACAGAAAGAAGTTTTAGATAAAAAAAATTCTTTTAAGAGTTGTAGATAATTAAGTTGGGTAGATATTATATTTTATAAAGAAACATTCAACCCTTGCTTATTAGCTAAAGGCCTACAAGCACCTCAACCAAAGTCACATCCCTGCTCATGACCATATGTATACATAAGAAACAGGGGGTTACAACCATGTATTTCATAAGTTGAAATACAGTTCGGAAAATGTATTTTATAAGAAAATCCCTACCCTCAATTTCTATTGATTTATTTATTAACTCCCTCCACAAGTGATCATGTCCCAAATACTTCATTATCCTTCTCCAAATACTCCAAAATATCCCTCATAAACCAGCCCCTCATTTTGTATGACTGTGTGTATCTTGTTTAGATCATATATTTGGAAGGAACTGTTAAAACCATAAATAAAATTAACTTCTGCAAGCTCATAAATAATAAAACTGGTCATACATAGTATATACAATGTCAGCTAATACATTTTAATTATATTTATATAGATCCCTTTTGATATGTTCCAGTTCCTGCAGCATAGATAGGTATACGATACGTGCTCTCATTGATCCATAAAATATTTCTACAACCTCTGTCGTCATGAAATGAATTAATAAAAAAACCACAATAATGTTCAACCCTCATAAAACCACGCCAAAGAAGCAATAAAAGCCTCGGCAATCAGTGATCCTTTCAGTGATATGTAGGATAACCGTTGAGTTTGTTCCTCCCTTCTTTTAATTTAGAGGCACTTGGAATGTTCGTAAGTGTGTGATGAGATCGTTTTTTAAAATCAACTTTATTCCTTTTAGTTTGGGATAATGTTCAAATAATTAATCTAATTGGCATTTATAAATTAGTCAAGCATATCGACATGGATTAAAAGATTCTTGGGTGTCTACCACATCAACTAATCCCTATGACAAATCCTTCTCCACGGTTTTTAGCCAAGACGAATAGATTCAAAAAGTTTAAGAGTTTTGCATTGGATAGCTAAAAGTATGAACTTTAATTATAAAAAAAGAGCCTTTTCAAAAATGCTCTATATCGTCGTCAATTTAAGATAAGGCCAAGACAATATTTCAAGGAAAAACTAATTTTTGAATTGATCTCATAATAAAAGTCCATAACTATTCGTATGCCCCAGTTAGAAGAGATAGAAACAAAGAAAAAGAAGAAAAAAAGATATAAAATAAAGAGAGAGAAAAAGAAAAAGGATTTGCTCCGACTCCCTTAAATGTCCGTTTTTGGAATCCCTCCCACTTAAATGTCCGTTTTATTTATACAGTTTGAGAATCCAAAATAGTATAATATAGCTTTTGAATCCCTCACTCACTACGGGTATTCAAGGAGTCATCTTGTATTTATGAATCCGAAATAATTTATTTATACAGTTTGAGATATGAGACTTAATGTAATACAAAATAGTATAATATAGCTTTTTTTTCTATCTCTTTGTTTCATAGCAAAAATTAACAAAAAATGTATGGCCTTTTTTCTGAAGGCCACGAGGCTTTGAGAAAAAAAGTAAGGCCATATTTGGGATCAAATTGCACTAGGTTGAGGATATGCTGTTCTTGTGCATAAAAAAAAGTGTGATTTTGGTGGATAGTGTTGTTAGTGATGTCCAAATAACGCATAAAACAGGAGTAAATATAAAAATGCAGAAAAAGTCCAAAATGCAAATAAATCAGCTAAAAAGAGTTATTTTAGTTTTGAATATTTTTATCATATTATAATTTTTTATTCCAATAAGTCTTATGCCACTGAATAATCATCTGATTCCTGGGGTTGTTCTCCGTTAGCATGTTCCTCTTATAGGTGAGAAGGTCCTTGAAAATAGTAAAGGTTATTTCACAGTCCACGGATGTCATGGGGTGTAGTTGAAGCTTGCTATGATGTTGGATTTTTCTTCACGCCAGACACATTCTCACCAGAGAGTATCAAACCAATATTAAATATATTCTGAAATGCTGGAGTCTTCTTGAGAATGTCTTCTAGCTTGTGGGAAAACTTGGGTATGCTCAGGCTCTCACGGATGTTCTTAATGATGGACAAGGTCTAGACAAGAGGCAATATTTTCTTGAGCGGATTGAAGCTGTCCTTTTGGACCTTGACGTATGACTTAATGAAGGCAAGGTCTTGCACACGATCTCCTTGCCTTTTTTTCTCCCTGGTCTTGGTCATGGTGGTGAGGCTGGACATCGTCTTCTTGGTGGACTTCTCCACAAGAAGTCTTTGTACTCCTTGTTGTCAATCTAGGGGAGGGGAATGTTTGCAGAGACCCAAGGCCTTCATCAGGTCTGTATTAAAGATGCCTTTGCTGTGTTTGTTGGAAGATATGACGTTTACCAGGTTCATATCTCCTTGCAATCTTTTTGTTCCTTGGGCTCTAGGATAGACATCCTGACTGAAGTTGCAAAGTTTATACAATCGGTATTTTGTTTTTGGCACATTGGTGCCACCGATTTCCTGTATGAATACTGAGGGTTTCACAATCTTTGGTAAAGTCAAATACTGAGGTTTGTAATAATTAATATTTGATAAAACACGGTATAAAAGGTAATTGTTCTCCAGTAGAGTTATATATCGGTAATGAAAGGAAACATGGATTATAAAAGCCTCATTAGCTTTGGCGGCAAGATGGATAGTATAAACTGGGGTGAGGAACCTAAAAGACGGAGTTTTCTTGTTTTGGAGGGGGAAAATTAGAGAGTGTGTTATCAGGGAACAATTGCACAAATACACATGAAATGTTGAATAAGAAAAAAAAATGCAAATAAAGTTCGAAAATGCAAATACATCTTATTAACATAAATTGGACATTAGTAACTAAAGTAAACTTACTGTTTCGTCCAAATTTCAACTGATGAATATGCTCTTTTTTCTTCTATATGCATAGAAACAGAAACTAAATGAATCCTTTTCATCACTTTTTTATTGTTATTCTTATATTTTTTGGTCAATGTGGTTGTATATGTTGACTGTGTGTAAAACCATTCTTCTTCTTTTGAATTTATCTTTTATTGAACATTTCAAAAAACAATCTCTCTATATATGAATGTATGTTATGTATATAAATATCAAATCTCGTACAGAGTGTGTCTCCTGTAGATAAAATATATTATTAAAAAACTTTTGACCCTCCAACAGAAAATCTGTACGGAAAATAATTAAATGATTATTTTAAGAATGCCTTTTGATCTAGACACCCTGTATTTCTGTCTTTATTTTTGTCTTCTCCTTTTTTGTTCGAAACAAAGTATTTCTTGCTTTTGTTTTTCTTTTGCCTATTTGAAGTAATGTATTATATATATGGATATGTACAGCATTCAAATGCCTTATCTATGTATGTACCTAGAAAGAACATTGAACTTAATATCCAAGAAGTCCGTTTTCAGTTCTTTTGTCTCTCCTCCTCTTCTCGATATTAGTGTTGCATATATTTTATTATATATATCATGTAAGTCGTGACCCGCTATTTCATTCAAATTTCATAAAATTTCCCTATTTATATACAGTATATAACATTTCAATCTCTTTGATATCTCTCAATGTCAATATTTAATGTGTTCCTCGCACTCTTTTCCTTCATTTTTAATGACATTCATAGTTAAAAATGTGATGTATAGTTTGTAACTTGTATAAGTAAGTTGTACAAGTTGCAAATTATTCGTCTTTAACACTAGAACAATGATGTTATCATTTTTATTACATTTTGACTTTGATACTTATCAAAGTGATACTCTCTGATTTTGATGAGCACAATATTGCATTCGTGGTTACACGAACAGACAAACTTTTTTATAATTAAAATTTTCTTTTGATGAATATCAAAATAGTGGTACTGATAATTGATAAGAGCTTGAGAAAACAACTTTCAGGTTCCCAACAACAAAATCTATGCTTATGATTTACTGCCCTAAATATATGTACTCTTATTTTCTTTTCTTCCTAATATAACGCGCTAAGCTATAGCTAGACATGCTCGTTATTAGATTGTTATTTCTTGGATCAAGTAGTAACTCTTAAAAATGAGGTACCGACAAACATACAGACAAATCAGAATTCATTTTTTATAAGTACAAAAAATTCATCATTCAAAATCTTATTTTAGGGTGGCAACAATTTTCTTGTACGAGTTACATCATATGATATAAAACCGTCAATAATGAAAGCTCCTTTTAATTGTCAGAGATTGAGAATCGCTGTAAATGTGAATGAGGAAAGGAGGGAAAGGACGAGGGATTATTCAATTAGTAAGGAGATTCATTCCTTAAATCCTTTTTTTTAGTAGAATGTCAAGTTTCCTAAGAGATGCATCCTAGTAACTAACATCTTTTTTACTCTATGATGAAAGGTCTTAAGAAGCATTTGATTGATAAGAAAAGACTAGGGTCAGGTTCTTGCTGTTAAGATAAAGCTTTTTTTTTCTTGTTTATTTTTTATTTATTAGAGTCTACTTTTACTTCTTTGGAACTAAATAGATACTCAGGGCCTATTTAGAATGAAGGATCCCTCCCTATGCATTTAAGTGACATAATGATGCTTTCATACTTATTAGAAAAAAAATCTGTTCTAGGATGTAAAGAGAATCGCTATGTTAGACTTCAAAAAAAAAAAAACCAGATATATAGCTTAGGTAAATTATAGTTACACCACTAAATAAGAGGGGAGAAATCACTCTCTGTGACATGTAAAATCTGCCAAAATCGTTGATTTAGCAGAAGAGTCGAAAGATTCAATGTTGACCCTGAAGGGAGTAAATTGCATTGCTAAAAAGTCTAACCTTATATCTTTTAATGAGCATTATTAAAGGGTGTATTATTCTCTCTCTCTCAGACCACCTACTCTAATAGTCCCATTTATTAATACCTCCGGTTAATATTAAGGTCATCATTGGAATGTAACGATTTCAAAATGTTGACATTCCGTTCTAAATCTTAAGGACACGTCTGAATTTGAAGCAAAAGTCGTCCCGAATACAATCTTTGCTGAATAAAATCATTATAGTTATACCCTATAACATAATCATGAATCAAGCTTAGCCAATTCTGATGACAACAGCAAATACTTTAATTATCCCTGAATTAAAAATAATGTTAAGCAATTTTCGTGCATCAAAGGTACTTAAAGCTTCGTAAAACTCATTCAATTGGTAAACTGAAGTACTTTACTTTAATATTACTTATTGAATTCATAAATTCAAGAATTCCCTTCAGAAGAATGATTTAGACTTAGATTTATTTTTAAACAAAACTGTAATACTTTTTCCTCCAGGAATACGTATCAATGTACAAATCCGAACTGGATGCTGAATAAATAGGAGTATGTTCAACTTTCAAATTAATAAGAAAGTCTAGAAAATTGGATACACATTTTAATGACTAAGTAGCTTTGCAATCATATATTCATTCATCACTCTTTGTGATATTTCTAATCTGGAGGTCAGTAGGATTTCTTTGTCCATCACCCTTTATGATGTTACTACGGACGTTTTATGTGGTATCTGGCTTAGGACTACCTAATACTTTAAAAGAAATCGTAAAGGAGAATTATCCATCTTCAACGGATTGAACTCTGGGAGTATTTTCAAAAGGTATAAATTGAAAAATCTTTGTCTCTTCCGTTGAGACGTGCTATCAATTAATCGTGCATTACCCTCCATACGAATATTATATACTTCTGACAACTAAACCTATCTTAGCTTATCTTCTTTCCATTTCTAGAAGGAAACTAGGGCGCTGGGATTTAGTCTTGGACACTTATACTCGCTTTAGATCAGGGCCCTCTCTTAAAATAATATGAGTACTTAATGACAAACATAGAACATTGTTTGACATGTTGAACCATGTCCAACGATTTGTTTGGTTCTCAGGCAAACCCAAATCTAACTACATATATCTTCTTATAAAATACCTCTTTGAGTTTCCTGCCCAAACGTCACCATTATTTTGAGCCTCTATGTACCTAAAGATATGCACATCTACACTTTCTCCCAATTCCTCTACTTCGTTTTTCTCTCTGTACTAAATATACAATATTAAAAACACATTCTTCCAGGTGTTAAATATTTCCTTAATCACTCTTTGACAGGTCTAACTACATACATAATTCTACGCATATAGAGTTTCAGAGGGAAATAATAATATAATGAAATAAAAAGACGTTTTAAAATACGTTTATTCACTATGTAACTAACATAAGAAAATATCTTCTTCCTTCTTTTTATCTTAACAATTTTTCAAATGCATTAAGAAATAGTTACAAAAATAAACTTTAAACTTCTGATAGAAATTTAAAGTTTATTAAATATTAATTAATTCACAAAATGTTCTTGTTGTTTTTTCTCTGACTAAGTTTTGTATTCTTTCCATTTCTTTGAGGATAAGTGTGTTTACGCACATTTATCCTCGAAGAAATGGAAAGTTTAAAATGAAAGTTTAAAGTGTTTCATATTGCATTGTGTACCGCTCGTAAACCAGAGATGGTGAGAAAATTGGTCCATAATAGAGTAAAACCCAAATATGGATCCATGGTCTGAGATGACAATGGTCTATACGGAAATATCCGTCAAGTAAATGTAACCTCTTAAGACAGAGCCGAAAAAAGTCGGTACGACTCTATTATGTAAATACCTCATTTTTTTAAATACACTTTTGAAAGAATGACTAAATGATATGCGTTCATAGAGAAAACACATATTATGTACTGCATTTAATAAATACAGAAAATAAATCAGCGTCATTATAACCTGTGATTTTTTTGTCTTCCTTCTTATTCATCCACTTTCTCAAGAGTATATTTTTTAATTATATTTATTTGTGATGTTTGTTATATCCAAGTACGTAGAGATATTATGTATGGTATGTTATTTATTCTTAGCATCATGAGAGATGGAAGGGGGTTTCTTTGTATGAGATCCCTTGTTTGCTACTTCTATGTACTTGAATCCGAGTAGATAATGTTGTTTTTCTTGAAAAAGAGGAAGACAACACAATACAATAAATGATTTGTCATTTTGGATGATGATAAAGAGAGAGAGAGAGAGAATTGAGTGAACTGTTGCTACAATACCTCTAAAATGGATGATGACACACGATGTAATGATCCCCTTAGCAGAAAAAACCTTCATATCCATGTGCAATACATAGATTAATATACGACTAAATATTTAAGTATAGAGGAGATGACCTTGAGAATGGGTCAAGGTCATGTGACTTAATATGGTAATTATATATATCTTTTGAAATAGCGATAATTATCACAATAGTATATATTTGAATTATTGGTAGAATGGGGCCTAGGGTCCTTAATACAGGACTTCAAATCCCTGAGTGTTATCGATCCTGAAAAAAATACCCAGTGTTGTACATCCCGTCATTATGCCAAATATTAAATTTCAATGTCTACCTTCATGACTGAACCAATTGAATTCGTTCAGTACAATCTGGTTGTCATTATTCTTACATAGATAAGGCTGTATTAAAGTATTTTTCATTTTTACGGCAAAAGTTGGTAATTCAACAATTTCCAACACTTTTTATTCAATATATCCCCCTCCATTCCGAAGGATGGTGTCAATACGGGGACGAATAAAAGCACAGATGTCTTTGATAAAGTCAAAGGACAAGTTTTTCCACTCCTTCGTGATTACGATCTTCAGAGGATCGAAATTTGGGTGAAAAGACTTGTTTCTCTAGCCATCCAAAACGCACCAAACAACGAAGTACCGGGGGGGGGGATCACGTCAGATGAGGACGAAGGTCAGAAGGCAGCCATGTTATCCTTGCAGAAATTTGGCACCTTCTTGGACGTGTGTACCGGGACTCCGTCTCTTGTTAACACTTAGTTGTCCCTGGGGAACGTGCTGCTCAACCATAGCAAAACATGGTACCTTAGGACCTTGTAGTAGACGTCCATATTGACTTTCTCGTTTGCCTTGAAGAAGTAGAGAGGCATCTTGCTGCCGTCAGACACTACGATGCTAAGGCCAATTACCTGAGCTGGATGTTTGGTCCTGAATGTTCCCTCCACTTGCGCTCTTGATTAACCCAATAAGCGATCATTTCTCTTGTTCTGAACAGCGTCCACTTGTCTACTTCTGCGCGGAGGAGATCGTTCACCCTCTGCCGTTTTTCTTGTTGGTTGCCCTTTTTTGATCCCACAATTTTTGTCAGCTCATTCGAATGGCGCCAATGGTATTTTTGTACAAGTTTCACACTTGTAAATTCCAAAAAAAACTCTGTATCTATGTATTCGTATAATATCATGAGAGTAAACTACTAAATTAGATTACATTCGTGTTTTCAAATAGTGTATAAAACCGTTTTATGATTCCGTCGAATAGAGAAGGAGACTTCTCTATTCCAACAGAAAATAAATAAATATGTAATAAAATGTGTACTCTGACTCTACTCAATTTATGTAGAAAGGCAGGTGAACCCCGGAATCAATCAAAAGATCCAATAGAACGTACAACTTCTCAAATTTCACTACTCACTGACGTTCCAAAGGTTCCAGAAACCCTTTTGAGTACATAAATATTACTAATATTGTACATAGATACCGTGTGCTCTAGGGGATTGGAGTGCAGTACCCTTTGCTATACATAGAGAGAGCCCTTCTTTCCCTCCATTTGATGGAAATTGGGTCTTTAATCCCCATCTGTGTGTGTGTTTCTCTCTTCTGCCTCCCTCCTCTGAGCTGAGTGGATTAGTAGTTGTTGTAGTAGTGGTAAGTACATACATACATACAACCATTATAAAGAGAAGCCTTCGCAATGAAAAAAGGGGAGAGAGAGGAATAAAAAGGGAGAAAAAAATATGTATTCTAAATAAATATACATATATAAGGACTGGGTGATGCTGCATTTTGACGAAAATGTTTTTGAAATAATAAAAAAGTAATTATTAATACATAGAACATATCAAAAAAAGAAGAGAATGTTTCTCTCTCTCTTCTCCTTTCGTTCACATAATACACAAACAAGCTGACATACATAACATAACTAAGGAAAAGAAGGGAAGAGAGATCCATCCATCATTTTCTAGTATAATCAGATAGGCTGGAATGGTAGTGGAGGGAGAAGAAACGAAGAGAAAGAAAATCATTCTTTTGGTACTAATTGAAAAAATATGTGTACTTTCATTTTGACAGGGTTTGAAAAGAAAGTTCGAGTCTCACTCGCTTCATCACTAGAATAAGACTTTGACAACACTAACTGAAGTAGATGTACTTTTTCTTATTATTACTTGGTTGGTTCCTTGGAGCAAGTTGTCCAATGACGTCATCATTGGACAATTCATTATCACAGAGTTTCAAAAAGAAACTCGGCTTATCAAGTTTTATTAGATTGAGCACATCACTAACTCTCCTTCTCTTTTCCTAGTAGTTGGTTGGATCTCCTTGAAGTAATAAAAGTGACGTCATGAGTGGACATATATATATCGATCCATCGCTTCTTCCTTTCTCCTATTATTATCAAAGTATGGTTTTTCTTTCCTTTTTTCGGGATATATACTGCAGATTTTTCCTCCCTCCATTTTAAATAATTAATAAGTTTGAGGCAATAAACAGAAGGCTTCACCTACAAACGAGAGGAGAAGTATTAAGTTATGGTGCAGCGCCCTCTATGACTTTTTGCTAGCGTAGATATATACTGTTTTAATATATGTATATAGATTTATATTACGGTTGTTCAATTTTAGAATAGGAGGAGGACGCAGATTATTATAAGTACGGGTGGAAGGTTATATTTCGTTTTGATTTATTAGCCACCTTATGTACCTTATGTAGTCGAAGCAGCAGACGCTCCTCGTCCGCTTTTGCTCAGATGGAAGTACAACATCAACATTAAAGTAACGTAATATAACAGCCCTGATGTTGAAAAAAGAATTTTGTATTCTTCTTCTTATTTTTATTATTGTTATTTAGGGTCGAAGCAAGAGGGAGAGAGAGAGCTGAAAAAGATCATTCGCTTCGTTTTTCTTTTCTCTCCTTCTGTATGTTTATGCTTCTATCTCTCTCTCTTTATCGTATATATTTTTGTATTATATTTCTTGTTTTCCTAGCTTTAGTATTTTTCTCCCTTTTACCCTACGTCTTTAAAACGTTGATAATATTATACCCGTACATATTTTTTTTCCTCTTTACGATAATCACCTTTTTTCTTCTTTTTCGTTCAAGAAGAAATGCACACAAAAAATAACAGAGTGATTCATTTATAGGCGAAAGAAAAATGAGTACCATGTGACTAGTTCTTTTTCTTTGATACGTTCACGTTACATTGAGTTATATTATGAAGGAACCTGGATATAAATGTAACTACATAGATAATAATAATATTAGAGATACGAATGTTTATGAGCTTCTAGCATGCTCGAACTTTTAATGCCGATTGGAATAACAGTCACACTTATGAACTTGTGTATATTTGGCATAATATATGATGTTATTTAATAATAAGTATTCCCCCTTCCGTCATACAGCTATTTAGAATGGTGAAGAAGAAACATTTCCCTAATGGTCTGAGAAATTTATAACCGGTTCGAACTTATACTACGGCCGGGAGAATAGGAATTATTCAAATAAAACACCTTTTTTAAATCGGTTCGAACTTACTAAAGATATTTTTATAGGAGGGGATGGTTATTGTTCAGAGGAATCGGATACATTTTTCAATTACTCAGATGTTCTTTAATATTTAGAAAAAAAAATGGTTCGAACTTTAATTTTTTTCAATAGTATGAAAATGGTTATTGTTTATGGAAATGGACTCCTTCAACAATAACTTTCATTATCCACGTAAATTAATCGGCTCGAACTTTG
Organism: Lepeophtheirus salmonis; assembly: GCF_016086655.4. Taxonomy (NCBI): domain Eukaryota; kingdom Metazoa; phylum Arthropoda; class Copepoda; order Siphonostomatoida; family Caligidae; genus Lepeophtheirus; species Lepeophtheirus salmonis. The sequence goes on along the minus strand of NC_052138.2, from coordinate 8,918,008 downwards.
TAGGAAAGGGCAATTTTCAGGGTAGAAATGGATTCATTTAAAAAAAATCACATTATCTACTGTTTAAAACAGTACATGGTTCGAATTCTTCAATTTGACTTTAATTCTTACACGAAATTTGTGCACTCGACATCGTACTGAACTATTTCTCTCTCTCTCTCTTTCTTTCCCTAACCTTTACTCAACCGTCACGTTCAACTATTATTTATTATTATTATTATTATTGCATCTTCTTCTTAGCTCTTTTTATTAACCTGGAAGAAGAAGAAGAAAACGAACATAAACTATTATTATTCTATTTATTTTCAAGGCACGATTTTTGAAAATATAAACATCGAGTCTTTTCTTTTTGCGGTAGAAGTGGAAAGAAAGAGAGAGAAAAAAATACATTTTTATTTTTGTATTTCTTACGATTGATGGGGAACCTATTTTCCCTCCTTTTTTCCTTTTCTATCTTTTTATTTGTGTACGTAACCAAGATTTTCACTTGCAAAGAAGAAGGGGAAACATAAAATTCAAAAGAAAAATGGGAAAGGGAGAAAAAATTAAGATTAAATATTAGTTGTTACATTTCTCCTCCTCTTTGAATTGCTATTCATAATATCTGATATAGTGATATGGAATCCCTTAGACTGTATTTTAGGGTCAGCATTTCAAACATTTTTCCTTCTTATGTGGACATATTTTCAACAAAGTCAATTTTAAGAGGGGGACACAGAAAAAGAGCGCGAGAGGAAAGAAGAAGAATAAATAGCAGATTGTGTTTTTAAGTATAAATCTAATCTAACTGAAAATGGGTGGACCCATTTTTTTTCTGTCTTTCCTCCTCGTTTTCCCCTATATACATTGAACAACATATGTATATAACCTGAGAGAGGAGAGGACTAGCTCAATTCCTACACCACTCCACTACCAAGTAGTGGCAGCATCAGCTCCCCCAATCTCCTTCAATTAGTGTACTCTCTATACATCTACGACTGGGGAATGGAAAAAAAATAAAAAGTAAAAGAGAGAGAGAGAGATTGATTTGAAAACTTAAAAAAACACACATTGTGAGTGACGTGACATGACGTCAACAGCCCTCCTCTATAATTATTTAAGGAGAAGAAAAATACTAAGCTTTTCGGAGGTTGTACATTGTATACTGGTTAACCTTTGACATAAAAAAATACATAGACATGTAACAGGGCTGGGGGTGGAGTGGGTTCTCCAACAATATCGATAAAAAAACAATATCATTGGTTTTTCATTACCTATCATGGAAAAAAATTATGTTTTATGTGTAATAATAATAAATAATGTTTACTAAATTATGTTTATTAATAATTTCTAATTATGGGATTTTATTCAAAAAGGCTTTCAAGAATAAAATAAAAATATCATCTCAAGCTATTAAACCCCTCAGAAAAAATTATAGTTAAGAACCTCATCCCTCCTTGTAAATACAGGGACTACGCCGTCACTTTGGCGTGCTCTCTTGGGCAAACGCAAGCACATAGGCAGGTCTTTTTTTTTTGTTAGATAGGTTGTTTAAAGTTGGACTAGTTAGAAAATTAGAAATCAATTTGACGAATTGGTTGTCCCAAATATTTGGAAAAACATAGACCCCTCCATGGAATCCGTGCTGGGACAATAGCATGAACTGTTGGATTCAGTAAAACGTTCGTTCGCAACGTTAAGAGGTAATTTGTAGCCTCTCAATGGGATTTTGAGGAAACAGCACATGTGCGGAATATGGGGGTTGTTAGCTACGAAGGCCGTGTAATGCCTCTTCATGTGATCCCCCAAGGCCTCAAGGTCAACTCTAACGTACTAGAGACCATCAAAGTAAACCACTGAATCAATATGGTTGCCAATGGGATGCCTTGCATGTGGTAGCAGGACTGTGCTCTCAACCACACTTCGAAAAAAAAGTTTCAAATAGCTCCAAGCCAATTTTGACAATTTCATCTCAATTGAAATTTTGGTGTACAAACTTTGAAAATTTGATCTCTACTTCAACACAAGTAATCTTGGGCACCAGAGTTAAAATATTTATTAAATTAAATTGGCAAATTTCAAAAAAAGAAAAAACTTCGAAAAAACTTCATGAAATGGCTACAAAGAAGAACAAAAGGCTTAACATTTGACAGGTCTGTGTTCAATACAATCCGATGCCAAAGAAAAACAGTGATAAATAATTAAATCAAATGATTAATAAGGATCGAAAATCTCTTTGAAATGGCTTGATTTGTACATTGAATTTTGTTTTGGATTGATTTGGGATGAGAAAAGTAGGATCCTCAATTCGAGGAAAATACATAAAGCAAAGTCCTGTAGCCCATAATAATCACAAAAATATTGAGTATAATAAATAGTTCGAATCCTGGAAACATTGGTATTCATTCTACTAATATGTATCTAAACAATTTAGATTTAAGATTATTATCATAAATTTTACAGCTCCTAATACAGATGAAGTTCCTGCTGAATGTAATGAAAAAATTGCAAAATCAACTGATGCCCCAGAATGAAAAACTCCTAAAGATAGAGAAAAGATCAATGTTCATTCAGTTTCTCATTTTACTCAAGCTCTTACTAATAAAAAACTTCATTATAACATTTATTATCAATAAAATTCTGGAATATGAAAAGTACAATTTATTTAGATATAAATAACAGAAGTAAATTACAGAAATCATGTAACAAGGTTACATTCGTATTCAATAATATGTCCTGTTGGAATAGTTGGAGAATCAATAACACAAATGTAATGAGTCAACTAGAAATGACGCTTGAGTAAAAATTTATGTAATTAGCCTTTTATTTATTTACTTAATAAATATTAACGGCCAAATAGTTATAGGCACATTTGTTCCATTATGGGATTTATGTTCAAATTTGAGGGATGGGATGAGATACTCAAGAATATGATCTATAAATTAAGAGCCTTCCATTAATTAGTTGGACTCCAATTGGCCCTGTAATGACCTTTTGAATATAATTGGTCATATTCATAGCCTCAGATATTTGATAATATTTATTAAAACGGAGTTGCATAAAAATAAAGCGAGTTGATCCGATGTATATTTACTCCCAGAGCAATTATAATATAGTAATGATGTGCTGTTTGTATTTTCGCGCCATTTTTTTGTGAAAAATAAGTTACGTCATCGAAACGGCAAAGCCGTTTCAATAGCAGTAATAGTTATACAATACATATTTAATTAACATATGTAATCTATCATCAATGCCTTTGGAGTAAAAATGGAAAGGAAGAATAAAAAACTATATGTGCCGTTGCTTCATGCAATTCTCCAAATGGAATTACTTACTTTGGATTCCCTAAGGATTCTCATTTTGTGATATATGGGTACAAGTTTGCAGAAGGAGTGACGAAATGCCTCAGTTTCCCAAAATCTGTTCCAGTCATTTTAATGATGAAAATTATGAGAGATATTCAAAGAATGAATTGTTGGGAAAGGCCGCTGGGAAAAAGCTAAAGAAGGATGTCATTCCAAGTTTGAAACTGTTCAGTTCTGGGGTGGATGATGGAGATCCTAATCCTTGTGAGGATAAAAGAGGTGAAAGATTGGATAAGAGACAGAGGAGAGAAAAGCTTCATCAAGTCATGAGAGAAGTTCAAACTAAAGCCAAAAAGATTCCATTTTTGACAAAACCAAGAGTGTTAAAGGGAAACCTGAAATGGCAACTACCGGATCCCAGACCGTCAAGGATTTTCAGACTAAGTTGCTGAAAAACAAAATCAAAGTGTTGCAGAACCAGGTGCAATCCCTTACAGAATCCCTTAATCCGTATAAGATGGCAAAGGTAAGATTCAAGTCAAAGATTAGTATTAAACAACTCGTGAGAAAAAAAACCCCTTAAATGGTTCACACCTTCTCAAACAAACATGCTCATAGCTAAGGACAAATCTAAGAGACGGTGGGAATAGGAAGACATTATTAATGGCCTTGCTTTAAATAGCCTCTCAAGCAGGACTTATAAGTACATAAGGGACAACAAATTATTTCCTTTACCGAGTGCGATAACCCTCAAAGGGTAGATTAAAGATTTTGAAGCACTTCCTGGAGTACAAAGAGATATCTTAAAAGTTATTGAAAAACAAGTTGAAGTCAGTAAGGAGCCAAACTATGAATATGGTGTCCTGTGTTTTGATAAAATGTCATTATCCAAAGAAGTGACTATTTGTCAAAGAAATGAACAAATATTTGATATCAAAGGAGAGTCCCTGGTACTCCCATTATCTTACTAAATGAAAACCGCAAATTTATTAATCATTGCAGATTTTTTCAATTATATAGCTTACCTATTTTATCATGATAGCACCCACCATTTTAATATTACTACAGCCGTATAAAAAATAGAATAAGGTAATAATAATTTTTTATTGTATTTTGTATTTCCTTATCTTCTCTTCTATTCAACTATTTCCTATTCAATTACCTCCCTTTGCAAAACTTTTATTGTATGGAATTATAAAATTTTTGTTTCATCTTTCATTATAGTTCATATGATTTCATCCTGGAAACAAGCGATTTTTTATAATTACGATAGAACGATCACCAAATATTTATTGTTTGAAATTATTTCCGAGTTAGAATAAATATGAATCAAAATATACACAATGGTTTCTGACATGGGAACGAAAAATCAAAGATTGTGGAAACAGTTGGGGATAACGGTTGATCAAACGTCCTTCGTAAATCCAGCGGATTCCAGTCGTTCAATTCCCGTTTTTGCAGATGTTCCTCATTTAATCAAGCTATTAAGAAATCACTTCATCGATGATGGTTTCAAACTACGAGATGGCGCAATCATAGAACCAGACTCTCTGAAAAGAATTCAACAAATTGACAATAATGAGTTACAAATGAATTATAAATTGACCCCCAAACATTTCAATTGCGTGAAAAATGAAAGACAACGCGTCCATTTAGCTACACAACTGTTTAGTAGGAGCTCTGCTATGAGTCTTCGTTTATTATTTCCCCATGAAGAAGACTCTCAAAATGTTGCTAATGTTGTGGATTTAATCAATTCTTGGTTTGATGTTATGAAGAGTCATGGCTCTTACGATTCCAAGAATGACGTTGGAAGTGGATTTGGAAAGTACCTTGAAAAGCAAAAAAAGGTTCTCGTGGACATCATCGAGATCATTTCATCCATGAGACAACTTTTGGTTACGAGCAACAAGAAAACCAAATTAAAACCGTATCAAAAAGGAATTATCATATCATCCAAGTCTCTTATCAATTTGCATGGTGATCTTACTCCTCAAAATACCACCATTGAATATATTTAGTCGACTCGATGTAATCAAAATATCGTTGAAAATTTTCTCTCACGTATCCGAGGAATTGGTCGATTTCATCAGCACCCTAACTCTGTGGAATTTATGGATCGATTTCGTATACTAGTTATATCCAATTCATCACAATTTTCTGTTTCAACCACCGTTGTTAAATGTCAATTAGAAACTGCATCATATGACTCCTCTATTTTGGATCAGATAAAAAGTACCATGGTTGAAATTTCTCTCTTAGATGAACCAGAAGAAAATAACTATGATGAAGATGATATTGACATACAAAATGATATACAATTGCTGCTTGAAGAAGGTGAAATGATAGCTGAAGACCCTAATACGTATGAGTATGAAAATTGTAACCATGAAGATAAGGACATTGATGATATTTTAGAAGATGAGGTTAACAAAATCAAAGATGATGAACTACTGGATCCATCAAAGGAATGTGAAAAAGAAGCATTCACTTAAATCACTAGAGTTTTGGCAAATAAACTTCATAAAGAATTTCCAAGTCTCGGTACAAAGACAAAATATTTAGATTCTGATCAACTCGTACAGGCAAGTCCATGGATTGTTTCTAGATCTCAAGGAGGTATCATGCAGCCCTCAGGAGAATTCTTGGAATTTTGTAAAGAAATGGAAAATTACTTTTTAAAATTTCATAATCCTAGAGTTGACTGTGATCCTTTTGTAATAATAAGACTGACTCACTTATTGTCTACAAAATACCACCACCAAAATTCCAAAATCATTAAGAAATTTGTCAGAACAAGAACATTTTATCGTATAAAGTACTTAAACTTTCTCTAAAAAACTAAAGACTGCAAGATTAAAGCAAGAAACACAAAGAAATTTACTCATTACTAAGTCATACTCATATATCATTTAATTAACTCTCCTCTCAGCATATAACTAAATCTGACATGTTATTTATTGTATGTAATTGTCCATACTATTATACCATTATATGTCTACTATTTCGTTGTAACTCTGATGTTTTTTAAATAAAGTAATGATGAACATTGTTAAACCTATAAAATTGAATTCTTTTGTCCTCATTATTTGATTTGTGTTTTCATTTATTTAAATATGTATATTATATTAAATGATCGAAATTTGCCGTTTCAATGACGTCACAAAACACTTTTTTTCCTTTTTGCGTTTTAAACGCTGCGAGAAGAGGATGAACCATCATTATTATATCATCATTGCTCCCAGAGGAGCAATATTACTATTATTTCTTTATGATACACTATTAATAGTATTATTTATACGATTAAACACCATTATTATTAAGTTTCCAGGCGTTATAAATTATTTCAGTCACCATTTTTACCACCTCCTATTTCGATATTTGGCCCTATTCATCATGACGTGACAATTCGTTGTGTGGACAAGGAAGAGCAAGAGATTGGTTCCCAATTTTTTCAAAATGGGATGCAATTTTTAATTACGACCCATGAATCCTGTGTAAAAAGAGGTCATGCTTTAATTGGTTTCTTCCCCAAAAAGTTACATTTTGTACAGATTAGTCCTTGGAAATGGTGACAATTTCCAAAGATTCTCTCAAAATGTGTGTTCTTTGACAATTTTCTTGAATGAGTGAAATAGAAGATAGGATGAAGCTCTTTATTGAAGGGAAGCATCTCAAGCCTGTGTACTTAATCACTTTTCTTTCCTAATGGGAATGTTCAAAAGTACCCTTGGTGGTTTACATACTCATTATCTGGAAAATGGCCTTAGCTTGAGGACAAATAGACCTATTAAGAATCCGTCAAACAACCCTTCAATATGAGCACACGGGAAGGTATCAAGATGTTGCTTCAAACCTAATAAATAAACATGGTGTTTTTATACATCGAAGGTCATCTTCTCATTCAGACTTCAAAGCTGTTGGTTTTCCAAGTCATTGGAGCAAATTCATCTTATACCAGAAATATGGTCAATTATGCCAGGGTTTTTGTTATGAAGGATATGGTTGAAAAAATACACTTATAAAGTAGTGGAAGAAAGCATGCCCACAAATAGGAACTTTGACGTTTGCCATATATGTTAAGATCATTCGGAAACTTTAATCTCCTTGTTTAGAGAGTTAATCATAAAAATTTTTTTAGACGATTAGACATTAAAAATGATAGTTTCAAAAAAATTATTGGGATTGTGTTCAAGTGGAAAGAAAATACTACAAGACACGAGTCAGTTATGCTAAATATAATGAGAATGAAGTTCAATTGTTGATAATGGACTTTTCAGAGGCTAATTCCATTCCATATTCATCTATTTAAAGATTTAGATAGTACTCACTTTTATATTTATAAGATGAAAATGAATTTATTTTGCTGTTGAAAAATATTATGTATTATTCAGATCTTATTACAGGAAAATTGCAAAAAAAATTGCGTCAAAAATAAAAATCTAATATATTGTCCCTAACAGAATAATCCAACATTAAAGACATACAGGAAATTATAAATGCAGAAACATTATTTTGAGCTGCTTCAATAAACACTTACTATGTTGCTTAGAATGAAGGAATCACTGTCCTTATCATCCTTAAAAGCAATTTGTTGTTTTTGCAAATTGACAAACTCTTTTGTCGTGTATAAAAGATCTTCTGAATGATATATTTAATTGAGTTTGATTGTAAAGAATGCATAACATCAAAGGGAGGATTAAGAGCAATTTATGTCATAGATCCTAACTCATATTTGATATTCATCTCAATAATATTACAATTATATTCGTCAAAGGCTAAACCATTGAAGTGAAGGAATTAGTGGGAAAAGAGGGACGGAAACAGTCAAGACTTTCATTTTACTATTTGTATTTCGATTTGTGAGTTCAAGAAGTTGTCAATAGTCAAAAGAGCTTCTCACTCTTTAATATCGACTACGAACCTCATATTATATTAATAGAATGAGTTCCTTCAATAAAAATTTCCAAATTAGGTGTTTCATTGAAGATTAGAGGCTCAAACGCTCTCTTCATTGTTAAATCCTATCATCGACTCGCGAAGATAATATAATTACTTTATAGATAATTATTGTAAAAAAATAAACTGTGTTTTTTTCTTTATCTTCATTTATAGACAATATAGTAACATAAAACTAAATCAGGGACACCATATGGTTATTTAATTTTATAGTGACCGTAAATTTTTGCAATCTTTAAGAAGTAATAACCGGGCCTCTTTCGGGAAATCAAAATAATTTATTAAAAGAAATGGAAGATAATTAGTTGAAAAATAGAAATTCATCCCAACTTTTTTGAAAAAGTACTTCAAGCATCATTTCCAGTTGACTCACCACTAATTAATCACACTATACTTGTCATCAAGTATTGATCCATTTTGTTTGTATATTTTGATTAGTTTGCCTACAATGAGCTGTTCGAAACAATCTAAAAAGCAAAAAAATTGAAAATGTATTTTTTTTTCTGTCGTTGGAGTTAAAGCTTTTTGTTTGATTTGCTGTTTTCAAGGAGTATTATTTGAAACGTCACTTTCAAACCATCCTCCTAATTACGGTCACAATTTATCGAATCATGAATTTATTCTTATACTTTATTTCATAGATTTTGTCGCATGACAACTTCGCCGCTTTTTTATATTTTTCTATTATTGGTTCGAACTTTACAGTTTCACTTCAATCAAATTAATTATATAACTAGGGAGAAGAAGAAGAAAAAAATAAAATGGTGTTGAGATAACTAATAAATAATAAAAAGGAAGTAATCTGTAATCTGTTTATACTAGAATTAAAAATAAACAAAGGAGTAAGAAATTACGAATCTGGGATGATTAATCTATTTCGAAAGGACTCATTCACTTGTGGCACGTTAATGAATCATGGTCCTGGCCTGAGTTGAGGCTTGAAGAAATGGAAGAAGCTCCATCGATAGAAAGAAGGAATATTTATTGATGAATCATGGTTCTTGTACAAAGATGGTGGGTAGCCTCATATTTCTCTATCGTATCTACTGTTACTATCAATGGAGATTAAATAGCTCACGAAGGTGCATCTCTTTCCTCGAATTCATCTACCTTGGCCTTAGTGTTATCCAATTGTGTAATATATATTTGATTAATATAAGTTATTACGATATCACTACTGATTCTTTCATTCTTTGTAGACTTCGCCTCGACTTCCCTCTCAAGCTGGAAATCACCAAAGAATCTTATCAGGACAAACTACTTTTAAAAAACTCTATCCCAGATGGTCGATAAAATCATTATACTGGACTATCTCTTAATCAATGATCTCCTTTTTATATATCCTGAATTTACTCCGTCATTCTTCAGAAGAAACTCTGTCTCTCTCGATCATGCTCAATCAAGAAGGTTATCTTGTCAACTTTTTTTGGGTCATTGTTTTATTGGAAAAATCATCAGCCCTGGAGAATACAAAATTTTCAATACTCTAACGTTGTGGAGTACATTTATTTAATATGATTTTGCACTTTTTATTTTTGTGCTATCAATTTATAGATCAGCTCTGGAGGAGCCGAAAGTTTGCCTTATGTCTATTTTTTTAATATATATAATCAAGTCATTAGTTATAATTCATATAAAATAAATATTTTAATAAGATGATTTTATATCCTTCATTCTCTATAATAACGATCATATACATTGTTTTAACGATTAAAATAAGAAGACACATAACGTACACAGACATAACTGATTGTAAAATCTGTGAACATTCCAGGCAATGTTTTTCATTTATTTTAATTTTTTGATGGGATTGTAATTTAATTTAATTTTTCTAAAAGTGCCATCACCTCTTTCAATATCCACTTTTTTCTTTTTAACAACTACCTCTTCTTTCTTTAAACAATTTATTACTTTCCATAAATTTGGGTGCGTGTTTGGGATAGACCTTTGTGATGCCCCATTTTTAAGGGATAACATAAATAATACTTATGTGAGATTATGTGTATTTCTAAAAAAAGTTAAGTTTATTTGACTTCGTTGTACTTTATTTAAAAAATAACTCTTGGAGAAACTAATTTATCATAGAAAGTACCTACAAACACCAGAATGATATTTACATTTCTAAATATTTGTTGTTGAAACTTTCAGATAATTTGGTAATAATGATATTTTAAACATAATTTTTAGTTATGTTTGACTTTTTGAAGCTCAAAAAGAAGTGTTACCTATGTGTAATATAGTCACACATAATTACATACCTAGTATAAGTAAATGAAGAACTTCAGTTAGAACTTATTGACGTTGATGGTGATAACTCTGTGAAGAAAATGAGTAAAAAAATGGCTGATTAAATTTTATGGATCTCTTAGCTGTGATAAATTTATAAATGCTTATGATATTACCATCAAAGTACATTTGTAAGTAAACTTTTTCAATACTCAAAATTAACAAATCAAAAAACAAGTACCTGATCGCAGTCTCAATTCTTCGGCTTCAAGGACTTGAAAATGTGTAATGAAGGAGCCAAAGTTTAATTATTCCAATTTCAAGCTCCTTGAATGCCATTAAAGTATGACAAAATTGAAAAATCTGTATAGATCAATGTTAGCAAATATTAAGATTGCAAAGTTCCAAATAGGTTGGCGGATGTTATATTACAAGACACTATGCAAAGAACAATGATTCCTAAATCAAACTTTCCTATTCAACCAACCTCTGCAAAAAGGTGTCAAGCGTATTGAATAATTTGACATGGTATGTGCCACATACAACGAAAAAGTTCGTGGAAGACATTCCTTTATCTAAGCCTGAATTGCTTGAATATTAATAAAATGTCGCATATACTTTAATTATAATATCTAAATATTAAATGTAAATGTCTCTCTGTGTCCTTCAATGGATTTTCCTGAAATTTTCCATGTGGGTTCTTAAGGCTCCAAAAACGGTTCAAGTAACATTTTTTTGCCCTCTCTTAAATGGCATATTTTAGCACTTTATCAGCACAATCTGAGGGCGGGGGGGTATTTTGGATATTAGAAGGGTTTCTTGGTTCCTAGAAACACGGCAATGGTAGAGTTTAAACTGTACTAGCTGGGAGCCGGGGTATATTTTGGGATATTATGAAGGCTTTTTGATGCAAAGGAAAGTGGCATTGTATCAATTTACCTTGACTTGGGCCCATCAGTTTGCCAGCACAACCCGTGGGCTGGGGTGTAATACAGCATATTAGAAGGGTTCCTTATATATATTTATACTGTGGAATTAATAATATATTTGAAGAAGAAATAAGAGTCATTGTTCATTTGAATAGGCCAACTAAATAATCTGTGTATCTGACAAATAATCAACTTAAAAATGAATCCCAATAAAGTTTTTTATCCATATCCTAGTTAACTTAAAAAAATAAAAATAAGGAATATCGTTAGGTGAAAATTAGCAATACTCTTAAAACTGGTTGTATGCGACTCTCGACTCTTGGGTATAACTAATGTGGTTCCATGGGAATTTTATTAAATGAGCTTACTCAAAAGATAAAAGCTTAGATTATCATCATTCATTTAGTCCAGATAGTCTCCTTACGTAAATACATGCGCACTTGGAGGAATTTGACGATGAGTTCGAATCAATTAAACTAAAGAGCTCCACTCTGCAAGGTCTAATGCTACTAAAATGACACTCAAGTAGGAATAAAGTGACTTTGGAAGTTCTAAACAGATGTTCTTTATAAAGAGAACCTAAAAATATTTCGGAGCTGGTCAGGAAGGCTTCGTTTTGTAACTTATAATATTAAAAAAATAAAGAGTACTCAGTAAATTTTTTCACAAAGTATTCCTCTAATGATATGGACGTCAATTAATTGTTATATGTATAGCGTATATATTTTATAAATGACAAATGATTTAACGAATAACAAATATTTTGGATTAAATGGACAAAACAGAAAATTTTAAGATAGTTGTGATTAATTCCTGTTTTTTTATGTTACAAATGTGAAGTTAGGTCTACTTAAAAAATGCTCATTTGTTGATGTTTCAAAATTTATTTTCATTGCCTTTTGAACAATATAAGCTTTTATTAATTATAAGAGGTTTCAGAAGAAATATTATTTTTTCTAAGGAATTTATTGTATTATTATTCTTTTTTTAGATCTTGGTTTCTTACTTTTTTCTTTAATTCTGATTAAATATTGAACCGCTATTATTCTTTTAAATGTTCAAAGAAAAATTGGACTACAAATGAAAAAAAATGGAACTCTATCAAAATATATCATTTAGTTATTCAAATAAGCAACAACCACTTGCAATTCTATAAAAGATATGTCTAGTCTAATCTACAGAGTAAGAATCAAAGTTTATAACATTGAGGATGCAACACAATTTGTTCAATAACATAATCGATATTTAAAATCGATGGTGAAATTTCTGAAATTTCAAAAATAATTTTGATCAAATTTGAATAATTCTATAAACTCTATAAATTCTCCATAAATTGTGAGTGTAGAAAAGGTTCTTTAAAAAGACGTACGTCAGTAAAAAAAAAAGAATTTGGTGAATAAATTTCTTAATTTCAATTGTTTAGAGGGATAATTAAGTAAATAAAGCTAGGAATAATTTCGTGTTGTGATCAAATTATCTCAAGTAGTCGAGTAAGCTAAAATGTTGAAAATTGGACCCATCCCATGTTAATATCCAGATTAGGAGAAATGGAAACAATTGAAGGACGATTCGAGCGAATCCGAAAGTGAAGCAATTTATTCCAAATCAATATGAAGATAATATTTTTTAAGTAATTAGAATAACGAACGCTTCATAATTCCTTAGGTATTATTTCTTGAAAAATTATTTGTAATTAGCATCTACTAATAATACGTTTAGTCAAAAATGTCTTTATGGTCGTTTTTTTGTTGACTATCTTATAATTATTTATTTTATCGAGCTGACATTATTTTTCAAGAATAATATTAATGGACTATTGAAACTCTTTATTTCAAGTATGATATTTTTTGAGAACAGTTTATTAATTTGACAGCAGCCAATGTTTTTCTTGACAAAATGTATTAAAAAATTTGGATCACATTTTTTTTAATGCCGAGGCTCAATTCTTGTTCAGAAATGAATTTTATGTCCGTAATTCAATCCAGCTCCAAGTATTCAGGATGTCACATAGAGTTTTTGATTATTTTAGTTGTAACTTTTTAAACAAATTAAAAAAGTCATAAAAACAGTTTTGGAGTTAAAGAAGACCCGAGAAGGTCGCTACCCCAATTGCGCCCATACACTGCATCAATAGAGATGTTGTTGCCATACACTGAATACTAAACTTGCCCTGAAGCTTCTCAGGCCATAAACTCAATGGATATCATTTTAGAGCACTTTTGATTCAGTTTTTAAGAGGGGAAAAACTCAATTACATTATTATCCCCTTGTCCTATTTTAAATAATTATACAATTTTATAACTTTAGAGCTATAAACTTTTTCTTTTTCCCGTCTTCAAAAATAGAAAAAAAATAACAACAATAAAAAGTCAAAGGACTTTATTATTCAAAAAACAAAAATAAATGATAGAACTAAAACAAGTGAAATAATTCTTTTTCTCTCTCTCTCTCTCTTCCTCATTCTTTCTCTATTTATTTATTTAATAAGGTATTATATAATCATTTGGTTTTTTCTCACTTTCTTTTTCTAGTAGGAAAAAATATATACGCTACGTTTTAATTCGTTATTTTTCACGTTCGTCCACATCGTTATACATTTTTTACAGCAATATTTTTCAATATGTCCGATCTTTTTTTTCTCTTTCTCCCTTTCAATCTATATATTATTATTCTTTTTTTACAAAAAAGAATAATAACAACGAGAAAATAATCGGTTTAGGAAGGTGAGTTGAAGAAGAAGAAAGAGGAGGAGTTACCCTTCGTCGAGAGATTGTGTACTTGTCCATAAATTAAAAAAGAGCGCGCTTAGCGTCTTCTCTTAGAATTATTTCTTATTTTGATCTTTTTTATTAACTTCTCACTCTCCTTACCTCTCGTCCTCCTTATTCCTTCAATAGAGAATAACTGACTGCGTGACTGCGCGCTTGTTGTGTATATAGTAGGAAAAAATAATCTGGCTTTCCAAGGCGACCAGTTTTCCATGCCCTTTTTTTTCTCTTCTCCTTCATATATACATTATATATATAAATCTCTCTCTCCCTCTCTTTCCTTGTCCCCCTTCTTTTTTTGTCTAATGATTCAGTTGGGTTCTTTCTCCATACGTGTGAACATAGGGTATCTTCTCTACGTTAAGTGTTACATATGAGTGTAAATGTATCTCAGTTATTTTAAAAGAGGATAATTTGTTTTCTAGTTAAAAAAGAAATTATGGAGTTGTTTGTCTCCTAGTGTAGTCTTCCTTAAAAAAAAGAATTCGACTGCGAAGAGTCTATTACATTACTTCAACGTGGCTCACGCAACCTTTGCCCTCTATTATGATTTTTTAGTGCTTTAATATATATTGTGCGTTTCTACAAGTCAATAAATAAGAAATTCAACATGAAAATGAGTGGAAATAGTGTAAAGGCTGGGGAAGGTTCTGCACCTCAGATCACATATTCTCAACAAACAGGTTTTCCTACGATCGCCCCCGCCCCACAACAGACAACTCTTGGACAGGGACATCAAGGGATCATGTCCACTCATCAAGGACAATTCCAAGTGATTTCCTCTCCTCCTTATGGGACCTCAGGAGCCGCTCAGAATGCTGCATCTGCAACCACACAATACATTCCTCAATTTGCGACTTATAATCAACAAGGACAACTCGTCATTTCTCCCTCCAACTTCCCTGCCTCAGCCTATGGGCAGCATCAAATCTTTCTCACAGCTGCGCCCGGAATGCAACAGGCTCAGCAAACACAGCAGCAAGCAGTACAACAACAACAGGTTCAACAGCAGCAGGCGGCACAACATCAGCAACAACAGTCTAATCATCAGGGAGGCTCTGCCAAAGGACTTCTTACGACCACTCAGGGGAATAAACAGTCTGCTACACTTGTTCCAATCAGTCAACATCAGGGCTATACTCTCACTCACAATGGACTTGTTCAGAGTAACAGTCCGGGGCAGCCAACTTACATGTTTGCTAATACCTCTCCCCTCATGACGGCATCTCAACCCGGCCTATTCACCTCTCTATCATCCAATGAGGCGAAGAATGATTCTTCCAAACAGGGACAATCCGGACTAGCGCAACAAAACACTGCTGGGGCTACTACAGCACAAGCTCATCAGGGATCCTTCATTATGCATAATGGAATTGCCTATATGAATCCTCAGCATCAACAGGCCATCCTCTCATCCAATGGACAAATCATTCTGCGAGCTCCAACGTCTCATGAAACGACTCAGCAACCAATCATGTTCTCTCCCAGTGCTCTTACACAGCAGAGTCATATCCAGAGTCCTGGTGCCACCAATCAGCAGCAAGGACAGCAACAAGCTGGACAACAACTTAGTCTAGCACCTCCAACATTGCAGCCTATGTCACTGAGTGCAACCAACACTGCAGGAACTATTCGTCATGTAACGACTAATTCTAACAACGTGTCTACGCAGTCTGGAGCACCTCCCGGTAAAACTGCCATCTCTCGTGCTCTCCCTACCATTCTTCCCACCACGAATGTTCGACCCACTTACACTCTTCCTCAGACCCCTGTTGCACAGGCCTCTCTTCAAGTAAATCAACAGCAACAATCGAGCCCCAAGAGCAAGAATAAGTTTAGTCCTCGAGGTGGTATGGGTTCTAGTGCTGGACGTCAGCAGCCAGGAAAGGTCAACTCATCAGTAGGAGGAGCCACAGCCAATTCCATTCTGAAGCCCTCTATGGTTCAACAGAGAGCTACACCTCCTGGAACCATTATGAGTTCCTCTCCAAGTCCTCTAGCCATGGGGCCACCAATTTTATCTCAACAACAACCTCCTGTGAATTCTCAGAGCCAACCTCCTGTGAATTCCCATAGCCAACCTCCGACACTTCAACCCATGCTAACGGTGGCTTCTGGAGGAGTTTCTACTACACGAACTCAACTGCACAGTCAGTATCCATCCCTCATTACTTCAGCCCCTTCTCCCTCATCAGGAGCTAGTGCTACTGTCCTTGTATCCACTTCGAGCAGTACTTTAACATCAACCAAGGTTCTTTCCACTTCATCCACCGCTTCCAAAAGCAAAACTTCATCGGGGAACAATAATACCCTCATCAAGGCTAAACCTCCCACCTCTACTCCACCTCCAGTTAGTTCTTCTTTAAACTCATCAACAACCAATGGAGTGACTGAAAGTGGATCCGTCAACAATGGAACTAGTGGCGGCCGTGATACTCCCAAAGCCTTTGTCAAACCCAATGTTTTAACGCATGTCATTGATGGTCATATTATCCAAGAGTCCTCTCAACCCTTTCCTCTGGAGGCCGGAGATGATAAAGGTAGGTCATGAAGGAAATATTCTTTTAATACATAATAACAGTGTGTTCAGTTTGTATTGATAATAACATTATGCTGCGCCCCCTCCTCTCCTAAGTTGGGGTGTTTTGGGGGTTCATGGGCTTTGTTTCCCTAGCAGTATTTATTATACTATATAACCAATGATGGTTACTTGTTCAAAGTACTCAAGGTTGCGTGGTATCTCCCTCTTCTTCAAGAAAGGGAAAGTGAACCAACAAATGTTGTAATAGTACATCTGTATTTGAAAAAGAGAGGAAAAAGAAGTCATTTTTACAGACTTCTTTTTTCGCCCTATTCAATGATAAATTACATATCTTTCTATTTTTCGTTGGATGAGAAGAAGTCATTTTACATTTAATTATATATGCTTGATGGAAAGAAGGAAACATCCGGTGGTCGTATACATAATAGTATTATTCATATAAGGGAGTCAGAATAATTATGACATTTGTAGGGGAAGGAGAGAGAAAAGGTCGTACAGCAGCAGCTGAGCTTCTTTTCTTTCTATCTTTTTTTGTATTAAATCCTCCTCATCAAATTAAATATTAGGAGGAAGCATCCTCTCATTGGATTTTACAGAATAATTTGTATGCTTAGTACCCTACGCGCTCACTCACTCCTTAAACGCGCCTGTAATTGAGAGAAGGAGAGAAGAATTCTCTATAATCTGGCAGTCAGCGCAACCATATAAACTCCTCCTGCTTTGTTCTGCTCTCCTAGTATTTTATTCTGTATTTTACTTCTTCAAGCCTCACTAAGTGAAGGAAGAAGAATAATACTCTTCTCTCATTGGAAAGCGCTTCTTCTACAAGAAGAATACAATAATAGTTCCCTCCCACTTTTCAAAATTTATTATTATCATTATGTTGCTCCTTCCACATATGACAAACTGTTTATGTAGGATGAAAATACGCCTTGAGGGCTTATAGAATAGACTCTACGGGGGCTGGGGGTGAGTGTGTCTACGGAGACACACTCTATGTTGAAAATTTATAAATAAAAATGTGACCCTTCATGTAGAAAGAGATAGAGTGCGATGATCAAAGTTATTTTACGCGCTTGTGTGGAACATCGTCGTCGTGGTTCCCTGAATACTACAAAGATTCTTCAGCTCTTCTCCCACTTCACACATAGATCACATAAATGCATAATAGGATGGATGTTTGTAATGATGTTCATTGATAGGTTTAATAATAATTGAAAGTTTCTCAAAAACTGCTTTTCTTTTCCCTTTTCATACCATAAGAAGTAACTAGGTGGAGTGATGATGATAAATGTAATGTACTACACCTCATGCTTGACGGAGATCGAATTAAACCTCTTATTTATTTATTTCGAATACGAAAAAAGCTCTTCCATTTCGTCATTCCTTCCTCTATAAGTTCAGTCTTTTCCTCTCCTTCTTGCCTGCATTAATGAAATAATTCCTGTTACTAGCTACTATTAAAAGAGGGGACAAAGTCTCTTACAAATCTTAATACAAACACAAACCATTTCCAGATGTTTTCCTTCACAGAAGGAAAAAAAGTTTTTCTCCTAAACAAATATATGTACATAGATAATGGAAAGAAAGACTGAATAATTTTAACATATTCCTTTTTTTTTATATCTTCCAGCTCAAAATCCCGGAGGTGTACCCAAAAAGGAGTCTTCGACGGAAGAGTCCTTCTCCCAAAAACCTAATTCTTCTTCAAACAGTATTAGCTCCCCCGCTACCACTGGCACATGCGTTGTTTCTCTGAGTGTCTCTTCTGGGAGCAGTAGTACTCCTATTATGACCACCACCACCCCATCTACAAAATCAAGTACTTCCTCGACCAACTCCTCAGTGACTACAGGAACCACCACGCATGCCGAGAAAAAGCGTGGTCCTGGTCGACCGTCCGGTAGTACGCGTCAAAACATTGATAATCAACGCAACCCTGGCTCTGGGAACAATCAGAGTAGCAAAGGTATGTTGAAATATACTCATTGTATCTTGAATCATTCTTAATTATTCATTGATTTGTTTTTGTAGGAAATAGTCACCACATCAAAGATGGGAGTGGTCCACCCAGTGAAAAACGCAGAAAACTCACAGATGATCCAATCATCAAACCCCTACCTCTACCTACCTCAAACTCCGTTTTTGGAAAGAACGGAAATCCCCTCAAATGGTCTGTTCAACAAGTCTGTGATTTCGTCAAGAGCCTCCACGGCTGTGCTGAGTACGTGGAAGACTTTATGCTCCAAGAAATTGATGGGCAGGCTCTCATGCTCCTAAAAACAGAGCATCTCATGGCTGCCATGAGTATTAAACTCGGTCCTGCTCTTAAAATTTGCTCTGCCATTAACGAAATGCGTGAGGAGGTCAAACAGAACTGACGACGGTGTTCCACTACAAAAAGAGTTACCTTCAAGCTGGGGTCCACAACTGTGGGTCAAGCGGATCTCGTCGAAGAATCTAAAAAGGATCATTATTACATCAAGGATGATGATGCTCGTCAACGTTGAGGATTCATAAATAGTGATTATCCACTTACTCTAGAACGTTCATTATTGTGTTCACACATTAAACCTTAGTCATTCATTCATCGGTAGACCTGAGAGTGGAGGATTCCTCAGATATATATTATTCAAAACATATTCTCCTACTCGTCTCTCCTTTTTGTTTGTGAAATCTTTATGTTGCATAGATTTATAATACATATATATCTCTCGTATGTTGTACATACGACTGTGTTTAAGTAGTTTTTGTTAATTCTTTGATTTATTGTGTATATTATTTGAGTCCCTCACATTATCAAGTATTTATTAATAATCGTTGGACGTCGTTCCCTTCTCCCTACTATTTTGTCCCCATGTAGAGAAGTACATTGCAATATACTATTCAGTGTTAATTCCTCTTTACAACAACTTATAATCATAGCAATGTTTTTGCTCAATTTCTTTCTTATAGTTAATTAAACATGTTATACTCAAAATCAATATTTTATATACTATATAGATAATATAACAAAGACTGAAGAAATTGAACGTCTTATTCCATCAAATAGTAATCATTTAGAATAAAGTGTACGGTTTCACTCTCGAATTTACATAACAAAACGAAAGTGATGAAGTACCAACATTCTTTCCTTTTTGATCCAAATCAATAATCATCTTCCAATTGTTTTTCAGTCACAAAAGAGACTCACAAAAATTAAAGAATTCACTAATTAAGTATGCGGCTTAAAGTGTCCAGGTTATATAATTATCTATAGAGACAATACATCTCAAACTCCACCTTATAAATTGAATTGATATCAATGTGATTGAGATGAGTTATTTCTGCGTTATATACCCCCAAGGACACTTATCAATGAAATAGTTTTATTAGAGTAGAAGACGAAGCAGACTAGACTTAAGGAAAAAAAGATTAGTTTTCTTATTCTGTCGTTTTATGGAACTTTAAAGTTCATATATGTAGAAGTATACGATGATTCCGTAGAAGATCTGGAAGAATTTATGTATGCCTGAGTATAGATACAGTGATTCATAAAGTCCGAAGTAACTATCACATACCTTGATTTGAAGGGGCATCTGTACAATGAATGATTCCTCCATTACAGGAGATGAAATCTACAGATTTTAAATGGCTTTTTCCGACTCTTCTGGATCTTATTTTGACTTTCTGTAACAGAATCATCGTCTTGAAAATGAGGAGAGCAAACTCGTGAATTCTTAGAAGGTGCATAGACTCTACCATATTGCCTAGGAATTGCTCTAAGCCGGGCACCTTTTTAAGAATTTATCATGACGGAACAAGTGTAGAGGGTTCTTTGGTGCACTTTTATATCCACTGCGACGATTTAGTACACAACAGCAGGCTGGCATTAGGAAGAAATATCTGAAACATGATTTCAAATTCATTAGGCACATATATTATATAACTACGACCAAATAATGGTCTCTTTTAAAAATTATTATCATTAATGTAATAATAATCGTTCAAAAAAATAATTATGGAGTCAGTTTAATCAAATTACATCAATTTTCTTACTAGCTTCCATTAATTCCTGTCTCAACAACATTGGCTTCATGATTATTAGAATATTCCGTGATATGGAGTGAATAATCAAGGATTCAATCCAAATTATACAAATGACAATTGAGGAATAATACGAAATTTCGTTGTTACGTATAAAAAAATATAATAAACTAAATAAAAACACGAAGCACCTAAACTGTAAGGAAAAAAAACAAAAAAAAAAGAAAATCTTGAGTCTTCCATGTGTCTAGAATTCCGTGTATAGATTAACTTAAGATCCTTAATCTTTTTTTCATTGTTAAATTTTCGATCATTATCGATTCCTCTAGGGGTACAATACAATACAAAGGAGAACCCTGCTTGAGATGATAAGAATTTGGACACCTCATTTCTTTTTGTACTGGCTTCCATGTACATTCATTTTTGTTTCCGATTCCTATGGAACTAATTAATTTGCAAAAATCTTGCAAGAAAATAATTGCCAAATCAAACTTTTTTATGTTGGTCTTCTTAGTGCTGTTCCCAAGTTTATTGATGTCATTAAGTCAAACCAATGACCAACTTGCTCACCGTTAAACAAGATCCTGGATAATCAAATTTATCACCCAAAAAATCTTATTGCACTTCCATTCGCATGACTGAGAAGGTCTGACGCAAATGAAACTTTTATTTTTTCAAAATCTCCAGGATTAATAATCTTGGGAGAAAGACGAGACTGGAGTTTGGGCTCCCGATCTCTTTGGGATAGTATTAAATCTTAGAAAGGCTTCAATGATATCGTAGATGAGAGAGGTTTATACGTAGAGACTATGTCTACTGCTAGAGTAATAATATCTTGGTCATTAGTAAGATGGTTACGCAAGATTAGGAATTTTAGTCATGATTTTATTCCAATTCCTTAAAATTTCTAACTCCTTGATTACAAGGACCCATATCTGATGTTGTGTGGGTGACTATCAACCTGGACTTATGAGCAGCAATTGCAATTTAAATTGATTATAAATACAACTTTATCATGTTTATTTAGCTTCTCCTTCGTCATCTGATTTTCTAGTATTCCGTGTTTCATTCGTAGTATCCATTTCTTTGAGATACTCTTATCCATTGGAAAGTAAAAAAACGTGATATCTTTGTCTCCAGATTAGCTTGAGCATTTAACAGCGCTACGCCAAGGCATTTCTATCCTAATTTTGGGATTCTAGGTCGAAAAAAAACTTCACAGTTAATAAGATTTGAATAAAGGCAAAAATTTATTTCAGCTGATTGTCAGCTGACATAAGGCAGTTCGCTTGGTGTTCGAGTTCCTACAAGAAATGTTTATTTTGAAAAATACTCCAGATCCTGCTACGAAAATATCGTTAGCTATGGTGATCTTTGCCAAACACAAGACTCAAGTTTACCTCGACTGAATAAATTTTATTATAATTTTTTAAATTCACAAATTGACCCAAAATGGCAAAATACAAGGAACCTTAGAGAAAAGGCATTAGGAGCAATATCAATTACAGTTTTTAATACTTTGGGCATTTGTTCTAAAAGCAAAATGGCGTTGGAAATTGGAGATACCGGGCCGTGCCAAATTATTTACCGATGATGTAAATATACTTTTTAAGAGGTTTTGTAGCAACCAATCTGATTGTTTCGTATTTTTACTGTTAAAATAAACAAAAATCCTTCCTGTGAGAGCGTAACAACTTCCACACGTGAGACCATGTCCAATCAGGAAACAAAGAGGTTCGAAATTGCAGCCCTCCTCCGAGCAGGAGTGCCTCATAACAACATTAAGGAACAGGTTGGGGCCTCGTTGATGACAATTTACAACGTTTCCAAGCGCTTGGAGGCTGAGGGTGATCTCAAGCATTCCCCTGGGGCTGGCAGGAAGCCCACTGTCTCAACAAGGCAAGTAAAGGCAGTATTCAGGAGGACTCCCAACAGGTTCATTGCTGACATGGCCAGAAAGATGGGAACGTCAAGATCAACTGTTTCAAGGGCATTGAAAAGGGCTGGAGGAAAGTCCCTGAGGCGTACTGAACGCCCTCTGCTAACTGAACGTCAGTGAGAAGTCAGACTTGAGCGTGCCAAGAAAATCTTGAATGATATCAAGAGCTCATCTGGACGCATCATCATTTTTTCAGATGAGAAAACTTTTACGGTCGATCCTGTTTTCAACAGGCAAAATGACCGTGTTGTGAGCTTTGGAGATGTTTGGAGATCCAAGGGGAAGGCCATGAGGCCGGTATGGTTCCCCACTGGCTCAGATTAACAGCGGAGGGATTATGTGAAGATTATGGCGTCCAAGGTCCTTCCGTGGATCAAATCCATAGTCGGCAACTCTCCTCAACAAGATGGAGCACCCGCCCACGCTTCCAAGAAAGCTCAGGAGTGGCTCAAGGACAACATGAACTTTTGGCCAAGGACTACTGGCCCCTCATAGCCCAGATCTGAACCCACTAGACTTCCTATCTAGGCGCACGTAGAGACCAAGGCCTGCAAAAAACGACACCAGAACGTAAATGCCTTAAAGGCTGCTGTCAACAAGGCCTGGCCCTCCATGGACGCCGATAACATCCAGCAAGTCTGTGGCAGCTTCAGACGTCGCCTGACCAGTGGCATTGAGTCAAATGGTGGCTACATTGATTAAATTTGATCACAAACTATTTTATTATTCTAAAAATGTATGAATAAATTGTTTCTCAAGTCATTCAAATGTCATTATTGTCCGCAATATGTTCTGAACAGAAATCGGTAAATAATTCTGCACGGCCCGGTAGAGTAATAATATAAAATCTAGATAGAACTCGTACTAAGAGATGGGATAGGACAGAGACTTTAATGGAAGACAGGAAAAATACCATTTACATGTTGAAGGCTGATGGATATGGTAGATGCTACGTATACTTTCAGGAATAGAACATTTGATGTTCCATTAAGGACCCTGAATATCAAAAATGAAGATATAGTTCGAGATGAACAAGGATCCAATTCTAAAGGCAATGCCTCAACGTTCACAATCGTCCAGAAAAAGGTAAAAGACTAAATTATACGACCCCAGTTTGTGAGAATAGATATGATCAGAGTTGCATAAAATGAATGCTATTTAAAAAGTAGGTCTTTCTTTTTGCAGTTGTTAACTGATTCTTAACATATGTTTTTATTTACAAAAGCTGTCATCGTTATTCCTGTATTCTTTTTCATCAGCACTACGCCGTCATTAAGTCAATAGAGTCCTAAAGTACATTGGTGTTGTCAAAGATGGGGTGAAGGATATCTCACCTTAGATGAGACTACAAGTAGATCCCAACAGTACTTATTTTTCCATGGACACGGAGCATGAGGACTTGTACTTCCAACCTGAAAATCCCACAGCATGATCACTCAGGACCAGAAAGACCCCGAGCATGATGACTCGGACTTGGCCTAAACACTGAGCAGATGGACTCAAGTACAGCTCTAAATCTTTGCTCTTTTCTTTAATTATATTTAGTATTTACTATTATTTACTATTTAGCATAACTAATTAATAATTATTTATGGAGTACAAAGAGGATCTACATATAATGAAGATGGAAATGGGAAATATGAATTTCTTAATAGTTTGTTTCTTATATTGATTCTACTATGTAGGTTTTTATTGATGATAACCTCGGCGAAAATAGTAGCGGCCTCATTCATCAGTACACATTTAAGTTTAATATTTTCCCCGCCTTAAACGAGACTACAGGTAGACATTGTTTATTTTTCCATATACTCGGAGCATGAGGACTCGAACTTTGCCTCAACATTGAAAAGGTAGACTGAAATACAGGTCTGATTAATGGATCTATACTCTTTTCTTTATTTATATTTAGTATTTACTACATGACCGATACAGATTTTGATTATATTATTTAAAGTAAATAATTATATATGAAACATGAAGAGGATCTAAATGGATATGCAAGAT
The DNA here is from genome assembly GCF_016086655.4 of Lepeophtheirus salmonis. Classification (NCBI taxonomy): domain Eukaryota; kingdom Metazoa; phylum Arthropoda; class Copepoda; order Siphonostomatoida; family Caligidae; genus Lepeophtheirus; species Lepeophtheirus salmonis. The sequence goes on along the minus strand of NC_052138.2, from coordinate 8,893,331 downwards.
ACTTAATGAAAATTACGAATATAGGTATTAAAAATATATATGTTTATATTTGGTTTCTTATATTGATTGTACTATGTAGGTTTTATTGACAATAATATTGACGACATTTTAAAGGCCTCATTCACCGGTACATATTTAAGTAAGGCGAACAAGTTTCACTATAAAAAAGGTTTTATATGCCGTGAATGGATAAATTTATTGCAGTTGATTTATTTATTGCATCAATGTTTTTCCTGCATACCATTGAGACTGAATTGAAGTGCTCGTCGTAGTAATCAATCGTTTTTGATCACCAGAACTAAGAAACAAAAAATTTACTTTACTCGGTATTTCGTAGAGAGCGTTGCTATTCTGTTCAGACCATGAGCGATTCAAGTGTCATTCAACATCATTTGGAAATTTGCTTAAGATTTCTGACTTAGTTTTTATTATTATTGACCTTTATTGGCACGTATTTAAAAATTTACAATCTTATTATAATATAACACAATATACTCGAAAAATAATTCGTTAAAACATGTAGAGAAACGAAAATTAAAAAGACCATTATAAAATATGGCACAATCAAGAGTATTTAAAATAAATAATTTAGAAATAACATCAATTGAACGATGAACTAAAAAAAATAAAAGAGTTTAAATCTTCAATAAAAATTCGCATAAAGATTAGCAACATGTAAAATTCCATCGAGGCTGTCTTCTTTTACTGTCTGTAATTTATAGACTATATATTGTGTTTTAATAATAATTGCATCAACTCTCTCATTATTTGAAGTAGAGAGGAAATCTTCTTTAACCAGTTGTTTATTGAATAATGTACTAACCATTTTAATAACGTCCCCATAAATTTTAGATAAAGATTTACATTCCCACAAAATATGATCGGTTGTCTCTTTTAAACATTGGCAGAAGAAGCAAATTCCCTTTAGGCAATAAAATACTTACATAGAAGCAACCTTGAGATAGTATTCTGTAATTAAACCATCTTTCGCTCGAACTAAAACACTTATTGGTAATTGCCTTAAAGTTTTCTTGGCAACGTTTTTTAAGGATGCGTCGTTCCAAATATGCGTTGAATGGTATTAAGGTTGGTGTATACATATGTATGTTTTCTCAAGTAGAAAGTACTTGTATAACATGATTTCCGTCTGAATGGGACGAGATGAGGTTTTACTGAAATGTTTGGTCCAAAAATAGATGAATAAAAGACAAAATCCATTTTATTCATTAGACAATCTGTCAAGTTAAAATGTGTAACAATATCTGTTTTTTATTTTGGTTAATGCAACCTCTTGTTGGCATCGCCCATCATAAAGATAATTCAAACTTTTTGACTACTTCAGTAGCACCATCACAAAAAATTTTAAAACGCTCCGAGTATAATGACAACACTTTAAAAACATCAAAAAGTCCCAAATGAGGGCTTAGCTGAAATTGCACGTAGTTTAGCTTTAAGAATTCATTTAAATTAAAATTTTCCAATAGTCGTCATATTCCCATAATTTTTCCATAGAAAAACGCAATCACCCCACCCAGGCCCCCAAAGTTCAATAGGTTATGGACTCTTTGGTGGTTTATGTTTTTTCGGTCAATAATTTCAGGTAGGAATCTTCTAGACATAATATTTCCTTAGCGATACTTTTGTTGAAAGGTGTAACACGGAAGACGTGCATTACTTTAGGAATAATATAAATATTCCATGCCCAGATCCTATCCCATACTTTTAAATTGAAAGAAGAGAAATAAGAAGCCGTCTTCCTAATTCTCTTAGAAATCTCTTTCCCATTCATTTCGCAACTTCCTTCGCCTATCCAAGATCCCAAGAGTTGTAACTTTAATTTCAATTTAAAATGATGCCAAACCTTTCCAAGTAACCCATTATAAGGACTGATAATTTCAGTTTTCTCTTCATACAACAACAGACCAGATAATTTAGAGAATGAAAAAGGAAACCAAACGTGTTTTTGATTGATTTTATTTTCTTATACAGACTCCCGCAAAATATCATTGTTATAGCATAGACATTTTAAATTTGAGTGTGGCAACTGAAAGCCTTTTATTCCATTTCTATGATCTATTTCTTGTATTAGCCCATCAAGACATATAATAGAAATTATCTCCCTGACGAACGCCCCTGTTGTTCGAAAAATATCATTGTACGAGTACGCGCTAAGGTAACTGCAACCATACGAGTTATAAAATCACCAAATCCTTTTCGTTACAGCGTTTTAATTATGTACTCATGAGACAAGGTATCAAAGGCCTTGAAAAAATCCAGTGGCATCAGTGTTAAGTCACTGTTGGACTCGACAAGAGTCTGTAGTGTAAAAGGGATACTATTCATGATTTTGTTTTTTAGAAGACCTTATTGTGATACATGTAAAATTTTGGTTAAAACTTTTTGTATACAATTAGAGACTACGAATGAAAAAAATTTGTACAAACAATTTTGCATAACAAGAGTTCTTAAATTTTTAAGATATTTAGTATCCTTTTTTTGTTTCGGAAGCGAAGTCGGGGAAAAAACCAACACTAAGAACCTTTGCATAAAACAAGAGTAAAATCGGTGCAAGATAGGAGATATATTTCTTATAAAATTCGAAGGTAAAACCCGCTGGACCAGGAGCCTTATTTATCTTTTTTTTTAATTAATAGCACATATAATTTCTTCTATTGAAAGGTGTCCGTCAACCATGTTGTTATCTTCATTTGATAGCGAAAGCTCTTTATCAGCCCTGCATCTGAGCTCTTTACAGAAATAAGCATTTCTTAAATTGCATCTCATACATTTTGATGTATGTTTGTAGTCGAAACAATTATACATATTGGAGTAAAAAGACCACATCTCCTTGCAAACTAATTCTGGATCATTCGATTTTTAAGTATGATTGATAAGTTATTATAAATGTTATTTTTCTTTTCAATCTATTAACAATGTAATTTTGATTTCGATAAATCATCAATTTAACTCTATGAAAAAGGTCTGCTTATCGATAAAGTTTGCCCAGTATATACTTTTTAAGATTCTCAGGTATTAATTTTGTTTTTTACATTTTCTATTTTATTCAGTTGTTTGCTTCTTTTCGCGGCACGTCTTGCACCTGCTTGTCGACAAACACCTTTTATTTGGATAAACATTTTTTTCCATGAAGTAAAACGTCACTACCATTCTTAACACTTGATTTTGCATTTTAAATTTTCACAATTATTCTATCATTCACATCAATGTCCTTCAGTAGTAAATAATTAAGCTTCCAAAGACCTGTAATTGTTGCTCTCCTTGAAATGGGTGCATTTCAATAAATAAACCACGATGGTCAGATATTTTAGTGTTTATCACATTGTAGGACTTTAATGTGGCTGAGGGATAACCTTTAAAGGGAATTTGATCTATTCTCGAGGATACAGATCTGGAAAATCTTTCACTAGAAAAAAAAGTATTATTATAATCTTTTAATAAGTCAGTACAGTTATAAAACCCGTGGGTCTTTAAAATAGAAGAGAGGGACGCCGTAGCTCGAGGATGATGATTCATAGTACGCTGAATAGAATCTCGGACATATTCAAGTTTTGTATTAAAATTTCCACTCATTATGGTTGGTACGCGTGAAATAACAGTTGAAAGTTTTTCGTTAAAACTAAAAGCGGGATCGTCACAATTTGGCCCGTACACCCCAATTGCATTAAACAGAGAGCTTGATACCCTACATTGAACCTTGATTAGATTGCCATCAGAACAACGGTATTCCATTTTTGGCTGTAGTTTTTTTTAATCAATAGTGAAACACCCCTTTCTGGATGTGAGAGGGACACATCAAACGCAGAAAATGAAGAGTAGCATTCTGGCAAGCAAAAGTGATTCTCTAAACTGCACCTCGTGTCAAATAATATAATAATATAAGGGGTTTCTAAAAAATTAATAATCTAATCAAATCGTATTTTCTCCCCAAATTCTGAAGGGAATTGCAATTTAAAGATGAAAAGGAGATCATGATTTTCTAAATAACTTTTGGAGCTGCTCATTACCTTCTGTCAACATTTAAGATTTTTGACTTAGTTATTAAAATAAGGTGTGCTATCCACAATGAAAACCTTTAGTCTCTTGCCACAGAAATCTGTTACAAAATGTAAAACTTTGTTAACATCTTTCAAGTTTATTAAATATGGGAAACCTAACAATGACGCTGGAATTGTTCTTTGACGTCCTACATAATATTGAATCCGATTCTGGCCCATAATAATTGTGTAATTAAGAAGATAATATGATTTAAATATTTAAAAGACATGGAGGTATAATATTGTAATATCAAGGATCCATTCGTATACTCTTCTGAAACCTTTATTAAGAGTTTTACCATTTTAGAACACGAATGGTCTAGGATTGGATCCTATTCTTCAAGTTTGAACATTTGGTAAGTCACTCAACCTTTATAAAAACTGAATGAGCTAATGAATTAATATTGTAACCATTCTTAACTATACAACATCCTTGTTGGACTAAGACTAGAGTTGACAACGACTCCGAAGTAATTCTTGGCAATATTTTTACAATAGATACGGAGTTGGATTTGTGTCTACTTTTTTCCTACCTTCTTAGGGCTGTTCACAGCTAAGCCAGTACACGTCATGACAGCTAAGCTTCTCTTCTCCTAAACATTCTTCCATTGTCAGGGATATCACGTTAATTTTTGGTTATTTTTTTTTAGCATACCGGGGGATAGTATTATTTTCCACTCTTGATGGGATATTGTATAAATATTGTAATGATAAAATAGCAGGGAGGGAATAAAGAAAATATCAAAGGTTGTGTGTTTAAAAGTGAAAAACGTTGCGTATATTTTAAATACATTTTAATTAGTAAAATAGGAATCGTATGAAATAATTAGTTTTGATTAAGTCATCATACTCGTCCTCCCTGAATACATTATGCAAAAGAGCGGGAGAGAAAGAAAGGGAAAAATACGGTGCCGACCCGGCAGTTTACAATATGGTGAACCACGCGCGCACAATTTATTCTGTTAGTACTTGCGCTTGGCTTATCTTTCTCTCTCTCTGTCTAATTATCCCTCTTCTCTTTGGTGGTGGTATGTTTGCGTTGTTACGAAGCTAGATTATTAACGCAGTTAAACTTTGGAGCTGAGGAGGCCCTCCCTCCCCATCAATCTTCTGTCCACTCGGCCAACCTTGTCAATTTGAACTCATTTAGTGAAGCCAAAGCTAAACGACTCGTGGAAAAACATCATGGTACTGTGCTACAGACAAAAAAACTGCAATTTGATTACAACTTTCAAGGCCACTCGCTCCGGATCGTTGGCTCTGCCAAAACCATACAAAAGTTCGTGGTTGGCTGGCTTCCTACCCAATTTGGACTCAACACCCTGGCTAATTTCTTGTATTATATACTTCAGGGCGCTGCAATCTCTGAAATTATGTGTTATTGTCTTTTTTTTACAACATTCCTTGCAGATTGCCTGGCCGTTCTTGAAGAGACCTTCTGTGAAAAAGACCCGAGATGAGATACGGTATTTCAAGTGCATCTGTTTTGGTGTAACGATAGGATCCCAAACACGCTTGATGAAGTCTTGAACTCTTTTTGTTTCACTTGCAACCTCTTTAAATTTTTCTGTGTGGTCTTGCCAAGAGATGTTGTCCCTAATAGTCGATGTGGCCACTTTGAAGGGATCCCCGTCTTTTTTCCTTTTTGAATTAAATGAGTATTGTTGGCGTTGATTCTTCAGCATCACCATGATGAACCCCTCTCGCATTTAACACATCTTCCACGGTCACTAAACCCAATTTTTTTTTTCTGGTAGATATATGGCAATCGCCTCATTTCCTTTGATTGGCGCCCCTAAGCCTATAGTTAGCCAGTATGCTATCCGGGATTCAATCGGAACGCCATTCATTTCTCTCATCGGTGACCACCGTAAACGATCAAGATACTTTTTACCTTAAGTTTAAGAATCACCCTCTTCCATAGGAACCCTACATGTGGGGCCCTCCTCCTCCAAGATAATAAAAGTAGATGCCACTGTAATTTTAAGTCAAGCATTCTCAATCCCTCACGTTGCTTGGGAATGAACAAACGACTCGCCCCAACCGTTTTTGGGAGCCGAACGAAATCAATTCCTTTCTTCCTCCAAGTATGGCAAAATAATCACTAAATTAAACATCATGGTGTACATCTCAGGATGTGGTTTACTCTTGGAATTACCACTTGATTCCAACCTTTTATTCTCTCAACAAAGAGTCTATGTTTTAAAATTTCATCAATAGATTTGCTAATAATGCTATCTGTCTTCCTTAGATTTTTTACATTCTCGTTTTTGATGGAGATTGTATTCCCCAGGATTGTTGCTTCTTCAACTAGATTGAAGGAACAAAGATTTTGAGGAATCGTTGTCATATTCGTAAGTATCTGAGATTGAGATGTATTTACCCTTAAACCAGATATTTCTCTGAATATTTCCAACACTTCTCCCAGCCTCGACGCTTGGGAATAAATATTGCGACCACTAAGAATGAAAGTTCCATCATCTACATAAAACAGGTTTGTCACTTTTTCCCCTCCAATATTTGCCCCTCTTATGTCAGCATCTAACATTTTTTGTAGGCGAGCAACAGCATCGTACTCACAGGATCTCCTTGTCTCACACCGCGCTATAGCCTTACTGTTGGACTCTTTTTAATATCAATGATTGATTCTTATTCATTTATCAAGTTTTTCACAATCTCACAAAAAAACTGAGGGAAATTCATCACCTTTAGTTCATAAATAATGAAGGAATGCTCAACTGTATCGAACGCTTCTCCAAAGTCCAGAAGAATAATGCAACATCTTCTCCTTTTGCCTAAGAACAACCAACAATGGTTTTTAATGACATCGTTACATCTTCCATTTGATGACCAGGACGGAACCCGAATTGAGTTCTAGGAAGCTTTTGTTAATGGTTTTAACCTCTCAGTAATACAACCTGGATAAATTTTATACTCAGATTCAAGTAATGTAATTGGACGCCAATTCTTAGTCTTTGTCTTGTCTTTTTCTTTTTTTTTTGGTACTAAAATTATAAACCCCTTTTTTTTATCGTTTGAGAGACCTGGCTCAAAAAAAGTTTTGCAAGATATAAGGTTAATTGTGGAAAATGCTTGTAAAATTCAGCTGTGAATCCGGTTATACCTGGGGATTTTTTTCCTTAAGTTTTTAGTTATGTATTCCCAAATCTTCGTTGGAGTAAATTTCTTTTTCCAATCCCTCTGCTCTCCTTCAGACAATTAATTTTCATTTATTAATTCTCCCCCAGTCCCAAGCTCTTTCTTGTCAGTGTATAGGCGTTGATAATAGTCCTGAATGAATTTAATCTTCTGGTCAATGGTGCATTTTTTTGTATTTTCAGTCTCAATGACATTAATAATATCAACTCGATTAGTTTTTACCATGTTTTTTAATAGATTTAAATTTCTTGAATTTATGTTTTCATTTAAAGTACGGGTTCTTGTACGTGCCCCTTCCATTTTATAATTGATTAAATTTTCTAATTCTTCACTCAATATACAGTTTTTTTTTCTTCCAATAGTTTTCTTAGAATCTTTTCTCAGTCTCTTCTCTTCTTCACCTCAGTTTTTCCAGCGAAAATTAAGATTCTATTAGCAGTCTTGTAAAAAAGACCTAATGTGTCTTCCACCGTCCATCCAGAATTTATATCTTCCTGAATGTCTCAATTTTCCTCCTCACCTTCTGACTCTTTAGTTTCCATCTAGAGGCTTAATGCCTTTGAATAACTTTTGATTGTTCTATGTATCCTTTGCTGACTGTCAATTTCATTATATTCTACTTTAACTCACCTTCAATCGGTGATACTTGATCTTCTTCATCTTCTGTTCCAAAAAAATTTTCGTGGGATCTGTGACCGCTTCCAGTACTTTTGGTTTCTCAATTTCTTGATTTCTAGATTGATAGTAATAGGTATACGATTATTGTCAAGATAAATGTTTCATTCTTTGTGGTAGCCATCTTCTGTATTCAGATGGTGACTTGGGACGATTCACATAGTCTTTCATAAGGTGCCCAAAATTGTAGCACTTTGTTCACATTGTTTTTCCTTCCTTTGAGGAAATATAAAGCCCTTATTGGTTGATCGATGGGTAGATACGAAGGTATATTTTCAAATTTTCAATAACAGTCAGTGAAGCATATTAAGTTGCTCATCAAGTTCGAATTTCCTCTGACCAGTCTTTAACAATTTTGGCATTATTTGCTTCAAGTATTTCATCTGCTCTTTTTTTTACTTTCCCAATTGACTCAACTTTAGCAAAAAGGGCAACACAATGTTAAATTACATCAGTTACAATGGTACCTCTAACTTCGGGAACTTTAATTTTGAATGATACAGACTCATTCATATCTTTTAAAGAGCTCTTGATTCTACTTTTGCAGTAAAAGTTTCTCCCTCGCGTGAGCTCAATATTACAGGGCAAGGCTTTTTAGAGAATATTTCCTCTTTCATGATCCTCCGTGTGGAAGTGAATAGAGGTCTGTGCGGAAGACGTAAACTGACTGAGTCTAAATCTATTGGGCTTAGTCCTAAAACCTTCGTCCAGAGAAGGACTGCATTATCAAAATTCAAATCACTTGGTTCTATTATCTTATTTTCACCTAATTTTAAAATGAATAAAGGTAATACGAACCAGCCTTTTTCATTGTTTACTTCATCAGTTTCCGATGGTTTCCTGTATTTTTTTATTGAAAAATGATTCATTCCAGAATTCCTGATTGTGTCACTTTGTTGTAGGATCTCTTTTTTCCATTACCGTGGGGTTTTCTTTACAGGAAACCTCCAATATTGTCTCGGTATCCATATCCAAATGGATATCTTCCACTATTTCAGCGGGTTCGAAGTAGGGATAACATTTTTTTGTGATAGAAAATTTTGGATGTTGGTTTGCTTCTTCATGGACGTGACGGACGGGGTGAGTGACATTCTTCAAAGCTGTTCCCCAGAAAAGGATTAATCCTTATGGGGAAAGGACTTTGGATACTTTGCACTCCAAATATCTACGGTTTTTGTTGCTGACAAAACATCACCGCTAGAGAACACGTTTGTCAGCTTAAAAAATAATATTAACTTAAGAGATAATAATTATATTTTTTTTTATTTACTTATTTTTTTATATTCCAAAATACATCTTAATTATATAATTTAAGAGGATTTGTAGAGAGAGATCCTTGGGCGTTGCTGGATATGAAATCATGGAAACGTTACATGCCTAATTTTTTGAGACTTCTACTGACATTAAGCTAGTATTCCTATCCTATAAAACTGCCAATTTGACCTATTGGAAAAGTATTAATAAAATGAGCCGGTGTTACTACAGACGATATTTGATTTTTGACTAGTGGGATCGATTATTTAAATGTGAACATCATATTATGCGATTAATTAGAAGGACTGAAATTGATACCGTATTATTTCATAAACTATGTACTCACAGCATTTATAGCTACACTTTGATTTCCAGATGCAACCTTTCCATTGACTTTCTCCAATGCTTAGATAATTGCCCTTGCCGATTTATGTTATGTTGTTATAAGAATTTTCATTTAAAACAAATCCATATTGAATCTCTTCTCATGTCCTGAACGGTATGATAACTGATGAATCGAATGACCCTAAATATCATATTCTTTTTCCAATCAAAGGCATAATTATTAATTAATTATTCATCCAACCACCTTCTGCTTATAAAAAGATTATGTGATATTGATCAATACTGTGATATTTCAAATATTCATCCACGAAATATTTAAGGGAGTTGAGTAATTAATATTTGATAGATATATTACGAGTAGTCAATTGTAAGCATTCCATGCAACATGAAGCCCCTCTTTCTCTTAATTATAGCTTTTGTAACCAAATCAGTATACTCAACATTGTCAACAACAGGTGATATATTATTAATTCCAAAGGTGCTACTACTTCTGTGAGCCTCAGAGCGTTTATGTTTTAGAAATCCTCGACATTGACGACAGTAAGTATATGACTAGATTAAAAATCAAAGTAAGAATTCGATGGACGGATTCTAGATCCCACTTTCACGCTAGTTCCAAAGGGAGGATTCAAGTGGACACCGTTGAATTTAGTAGCCTAATTTGTTTTTCACAATATTATACCAATAATATACTTGACAACCTTAGAACTAATAATGTACAGTACATTCGTAAATGGGTTGAGTGTTGATTGGATATTAAGTCGTTAATTTTTTTAACAAAAGAGAAATTTAGAAATATTGTTATTTACATGAATTATCATTTTGAGCTCTTAGAAGAAGAAGTTGACGAAGAACTAATAAATAAAAGATCTATTTTTAAGATATTATATCAATCTTATAATTTCTCTTAACACATCTGCTCACAACATTAGTTTGATGATTCTACACATTTCTTCCCCTTCACAAATTATAAAAAAAAGTGACAAAAATAATCTTTGATGACGTGTCAATTATATTTAGTTAAGCAATGACTCTATTTTGAGCTCTTATATTAATTTCTTAAGTGCATTCTTCGCGGTAAGATCTTTGTTCTATCGTCTCTTAACCCCTTCTCTTTGAAATATATTTATTAATTAAAACATTCAATTAATGCAAAAATAGAATATGTATTCGAAAAATCAATTTCACGATCTACAATTTCTATAATTTTTGATCAGCTGTCAATTGTCTACCCCCTATTTTTTATCTATAATAAGGATCTTAAAGTAGGACCTTCAAATTTTTTAAAACGCTCTCTATATGGAATCAGTATCATAAATATCAAATTAAAATACCTCCGTTCGTCAATTCACCAATTAAATTCCACTTTCAAAACCTTTAGACTATTTTATGCACAATAATGTTTTGACATTATTCTTAAATAATTATGATTTAATTAAATTATTTATCCTTCATATTCAATATTGGATGTAAATACCTTCAGTCAGGCCGAGATAGTTTGATGATGACGTCATTTAGCAATGATTATTTCAAGAGACGTCTTTTGTGTCCAATTTCGACACATCCTTAATATTTATGACAAGCTTGGTCGGGATGTGAAGATCTTGGAACCGATACATCCCTTATGGAGAGTGTCAATGGTGTTTGTGGTTGACTGCTTCGCAATTGCCCAATATACAATTGTATAACATTACTTTACTCTGCATAGATCAAAATTTACACTGTCGATTTTTCTGATTCTTCCCCCCCCCCCTTATCTGTGTTCTGGGCATTGATTGCTTGAATTATAGTTAGCTCTTATTAAGCTGCTGTGAATAATTTCAGACATTTATTAAATTATATTTATAACTACTAAATATTTATGTTGGATCGGTTCTAGAATTGCATTGATAATCGGGCTTTTTCAACATTCATCAGGACCGATTAGTTGGTCCTTCAGTACTAGCTATATTTTAATTTTCTTCCCTCGTAGATAGGATTGAAGAAAATACAAAGAGAAAAAAATAATGAAAAGCTAGAATGCATAATAATTTAGTATTATACTTTCTAACAACACATCTCCTCCATTAAACGTCAGGTATTTTGTCTCTTTAAAAGAAGTTATGAGAAAACTCCAACAATTGAAATGACGTAGTTATTAACTAACTTAACTTTTATAATATCGAGGTTATACCTTTGATACTTTATGTAGCTGCTCTATCTCCAAAAATTGCTGAAAACGTCAATATAGGAGATACAAAAATTGTCTCATAAATGCTATTATCAAGCTTTTGAAAGAGCACATCAAGGTGGATGAATTCATCGTCTGTCAAAAATAATCCCTAATGCTTATAAGAGGATAATTAAAAGTACGGCAAAATACCCGACCATGGAACGGAGGAGCACAATTACAAAAATGAATATATACTCCAGAATAATTATGGGAACAGATCTCATGAAATCCACCCTTGGTGCAATTTCTCAGGATTAGGCTACTGCAGAAAGAATCAAGTCTGTATATCAAGGAAATTTATAAATAGACTAAATTTGGCAAAATTTAGGGAAAGTTTTTTTTTCTTTCACAAATGCAATCAATAATGGAATTTTTACCATTAATGATATTGACAACTTTGTACCATTTGAGGACAGAAGATTTAAGTTTTCCCTCACGAGTGCAGCAAATGACCACATTATTCCTTATCAGAAAGTTTACAGCTCAATTCTAAATCCTTGCTGTAATAATTAAGTTTATTATGCCATGCAAGGGCTGTGGTTAGCTTTTAATGACACTCTACATATCTTCGTGGATTGTCCCGCTGTGGTATTTTAAAATCACTGATAATTCCGAATATAGAGGAATTAGCAAATATTAATTCGACCAAAAGTATGTTTGTTTTCGGGATTTCCAAAGGCTTTATATTTTGTTTCATTAAACTCTAAAACTTTAATAACAAACATAATAATTATATGTGTTATATCCTCAGGAGATAAGGGGAATTTTATTGGTGCAACAGTAAGATATGCTGCATTTTTCATTATTAAAGTTCCGTCTCGGGCGAATAATTTGTGAACTTGTGCTGGAAAAGAAATTAGCTACTTTCTGTCAACTTCGAGACATCATTCATAGGCCTTGAAAAAGATTTTTAGACTATCTAAAATTTAAAGTATCTTAATTTTATTGTGAATACCGTATTTTCTTTACCTTAGATAGTATTGATTTTATCAGTTTTGCAAATATATATTTTTTAAATTTGATTAACATTGCAATGTAATCATACCCCGAAGCTTTAATTTTAAACTAAAATGTTCATTTATGTATATATTTTACGTAAGACGTATTTACGTCTTAGACGCCATTACAAGCAACAATCTGAATTATAATTCAAGACATAATAACCAGATCATATCAATCCTCTTTCATTTTGTATTACCAAATGTTATGTATTTAATATTTCCTTACATGTTCTTAACTTCGTGTATATTCATCTATGTATTATAAGTACTGTGTTTTACATATTATAAATAGTCTCGTATTGTGTAAATAAATTAGAGTATAGTTAGAATACACATGATCATATAAACAGTGTAGTCTTATTCCTCCATGCCATTTCATCTTCTCATTTGTCTCTCGGTCATCCTGAATCTCTCCACCTTATAAATAAGTTTGTGTCTCTCCCTCGTCAAGACGCAACACCAAATTTACTCAGGAACCACTTGTATAAATTTGATCTAACCAATCAAAAATGCTATGGTGAAATATATCATTGGATATTTAAATGCTCCTTCGTCCTTAATGGCTTAAAATGTTTTAGTAAATATAGAACCGATAAAGAGTAGTTCTAGGACTGAAAAAATTAATCAAAACCTGATTAATAGGAGTAAAGGCTTTTTAGACTGATCCAGCACTACAATCAATTTGATTCCGGGAATTTTTTGTGTTTCCTTTTTGAGGAGAAGTTGCGAGATACAGTGAATGCAACATTGTAAACAAAGTTTAGTGTGCCCCATCCAACACGATAACTGTATACTAGGTTATGAATCATCTACAAAACTTTCTTAATTGCTCATAGGTAGGTATACAACTTAGCAGTGACACGGGAATGTATTTGCAGTATATATCTATTTATAATTTTCTCGTCATAGTCACGCAACCTTACAATTTGATTATATAACTATTCCACTCAGTCTAAAAAAGTGAGTTCTAATTGTCCTTATAGTTCCAGCGAGAGAAGGAATCATTCCTCCTTCCATCATAATTCATATTCATCATAAATAGGGGTGTCTGAAAAAGGATTTCCATGGATGGAGGGTTGTTGAAGTACAACCAGGTGTAAGGAATCAATTTATTCAGTATTAAATGATAAGCTTTTTATATGTGCTATTATATCTGACTTGGTATTCTTTCTCTTCTTCTCGTCAATTACGATTTTCGTACATATAATGAGACGCAATGGAGGCATGAAAACTAGGGGATATTTATTTAATGTGTCGTCTTGGGAATAGGGTCCCATAAGAAGAACATTCATTGTATATACAATATTATCAACGCCTATTCATTTAGAGAAGGCATTGTCTATACCTTACCTTATCGACACAACAATCATGGAAAATAAATAAGTAAATTCAAATATAGGTAAACTTATTTTCTTCACTGATGATTTAACAATGTATATAATAAGTATAGATTATACATGGTACTTATATTATATACCCATTTCAAAACGATTTATCTCTTTACCTTATATAAGAAAAATAATAGGTATTATTATAACGACCAAGTTGAATATGATTGAAAAATGATTTACCTGCTTCTGGGTTAAGTAAGTTCATAACTTAGATATATATATATATATTAGATTGGCTTGTCTGTGAAGAGTATTTTAACCCCTCATACAGAGTTGCTATAAACTACTGTCCTTTCAATTTGTAGAACTATTCCCTATTAATACCAAGGTATTCTTGAGGTTTCGATAGGTTGAGATTTGTGAAACTGAATTGCTGCATCCAATCAAGAGAATTGCTTTCACTTATTTATCTGTCAATCACGTTCGATGTATCTGACTTTCCATAATTCATTTTGAAAATGTTTGCTCACAGACATAAGTCGTACCAGCTGCAATGTTTATCATTTTCGAAAATTCATCATCAGACAAGTAGCTGTAAAATGCAACAAGTTTTCCTTCTATGTGTTTCTCATTCAACAAGTCATTTGCTTTTCAATCAATGAGCTCCATCTTTAGTTCAACTGGTACATAATCCAAATCACAATAGACAATGATTATGGAAAAGAAGAATGTCACTTTATATTCTGTTATGAATTTAAAATCTTCTCAAAAAGTGTTTGTTCAAGTTATGAACTATCTTTTTCCGAAAATCGAGGTTGACTTCATCGTCAACCAGTCAAAATAACATCCCCTGATGATTCTATAAAGATCTTATCCAAAAAGTTTCAAGTTCAATTCATTAATGTGGGATGTAATATTGACCAAAATTACATCATTAATAGTGAGGTAGGTTCTGACAACTGTGGACCGCTCTTTATCTTTTTTGTGAGAAAAAAGATTTATTTTATTTCGAAGGTTGTAAAAGCGAAAACAGGAGTTTACTACAGCTGAGCCAGCTCTCTGCTCCATGATAAAGAAAGTCACATATATCTGAAATAATTTCTTGAAGAAAAAGCTTGAAACCGAGGGTGTATTTAAATTTCCAGAAAACTTTATATGTTGATATATGTTTTGTTTCATAGTGACGCTGAAGATTGTACTTATTTAATACTCCAACACTTTCGCTGGATTAATGCAACTGGCTTATTATTGAACAATGCTTCAGTAATATGACAATTGCAGTAATTATACCTATTTTGACCACATTATGCCTCAGTATTTTCTTCGTCCTTCATCAAAAGAGTAACAACTTCCTCTGCTTAATATTTAATTCACATCAAATTCGGTATTTTTGATTGTATAAGGATATAGAAGGAAGGTTGGTAGTTTGATTTCTTAAAGCTATTTGATGATGGAGTTCAATTCATGTTTCTGAAATAACCTTCAATCATGATTTGTGAGAAGCATATCATGGATTTAATTCCACGAGAGTACGTGTACATTGTGTATATAATTACCCTTTATTACCTTATAATCACTCATGGTAATGATTATATATAATTTTACTACCTTCAGCTTATTTGACGAATAAATTATGAGAAAAAAACATTTGTTTTTTTTGTTCAGAGGGAGAGGAAAAAATTCTTTTTTTTTTTCCTTTACCTTGCCTCAGGATGAAAAGAAATCCTCTCCAACTATATATTACGTATATATATAATATAAAGGTAATCGCTTTTCCCTTCTCAATAATTTAAAATAACATTTGTTATTTCGGTCCTTCTAATGGGGATATTCCAGTCGAATGAATAAATAATAGGACACACTCCACTTACTTACTTTTTCTCTTTCTTCTTTTATTCAATATATATTGGATAATCCTCAAGATATAATTAATAATCCTTATAGAACAAATCAAAAAGGTTCCGTGAGTTATCTTCAAACAGCAACAAGAGACGGATGTTGGAACATCAAAAATAGACAAATACATGTGTTGTCATAATAAACAAAGCTATTTGCACTAAATAAATTTGAATGTTTTGAAATTTTTTTCTTCAATATCATAGATATTGATTTGTAACAAATTAGCGAATATAAAGAAATGATTTAATGTTAACAATATTAGACTTATCTTTTATATATTTACAATGCACTATGCCATTTTGATCTTGTTCTTGACAATTATACTGATCAAGTTTTACACATCCATTTGCTGAGCAAAGAAAGATCGATTCCTTTCCTAATTTACAATTAACTTTTCTTAGAAAAAATAAAATTCAACGTTGAATAAATTTGAAAAGTGAAACAGATTTTAAAAATAACTTATTAACTTATTGATTCATAGTATATTCAATAGAGTAAGTATATTAAGTTAACTACTAAAGGAAGGGAATGTTATGACGACTAATGTAGATCACGCAAAATATTAGTTTTTCTTGATCCTATTCATCTCTTCTATAATCTATTATTAAATATTATCTTATTTGTTTAAATATTCCCTTTTTGAAATAGTCAAATACACAATATCTCTTTCCTTCATTGGCTTACAAAAGTTGACTTTTGCATAATTCAAGCTGCTGATTCTACATACAGGAAGCGGGGATCAAATTGTCGCCAAAATATTTTTCTACAAAAAACAACACAAAATATACATTTTTTAACTTTTTTATTGAAAATCAAAACTATGACGAGCATATAGGTATAGAGTAGCCATTCATTCGATATAATCACCGTTGGCATCAATAACGGCCTCAATACGGCCTCTGAACCGGCCGCAGGCTCTTCTGACCATCTTATTGTCCATGTTGCCGAATACCTCCTTGATGGAGTCCATTAGGCTGGCCTTGGTACTATGGGGATGTCTGTTGGTATGTCTCTCGACATAGCCCCAGGCAAAATAGTCCAAAGGATTAAGGTCGGGAGAGTTAGGAAGCCACAAATCCTTGGTTACGACGTCATAACAGTTCTCGGTTAACCACTGCATGGAGATTTTGGACACATGGCAGGGTGCTGAGTCCTGTTGCCACACCCAGGGTCTGTCTCCGGCCTCCCCTTGGATCCAGGGCAGAACCACCTTCTCCATAACATCCAGGTAGACCTCTGTATTGAACTTTAGACCCGTTTCAAAGATGTGGGGAGGCATAACATGACCTTCACTGCTGACCACCCCGAACATGCAGGGAACTTGGTCTTGATTACCTTCCTCACATGGCTGGTGCAGGTGGCTATCCACCTGTTGTTCTGATTGTTGACCTTCTGATCTTGACAGAAATTATTTTCATCAGAGAAAAACCACAGCATCCCAGGCTGCATTGGGTGCTTGAGCTTGTTGAGCAATTTTGTTGACTTCATCAGCCTGTTGTCCTTTGCCTTCTGGGTCAAGATCTGGCCCACCTGCATCTTGTAGCTCCTGCACCTTAAATCCTCAGATACACAGTCCCTTATTGTTTTCTCATGGCAGCCCAGATCCCTCGCCATGGCCTTCATGGGCCTGGTAGGGTCATCCTCAGCCATCTTCTTCACCTTGTCGACAAAATCGGTGTCCCTGACCTTCCTGTCGGCGCCCTCCTCCTTGGGTGCCCTCTTTATGGTGGCATCAACATCCCAGGTGTCCTCTAGCTTCTTACGGATACGCTGAACAGTCTGTAAATTCACTCCTAGGGTTAAAACACTCGTTGAATTGGAGATTTCACCTCCATTATTAACCAATGCCATGACTACGGCGGACCTCGAAAGCTCCTTGTTCCACTTATAGCTCTTTATCTCCTCATATGATGACGGCATGATGCTAACTGAACTACGTATCGTCAACTGACGAGAATAGCTTTCTTATTTGGTAACCGGTTTTTTATTTGGAAGGGATCTATGTAAAGAAAAAACACATTTTGACAATTAGAGAAGAAAAAACCGTTATTGCGTATGCTCTTTCTTCTTTGTAGTTCATTATTTCATAGGTTGTGGTGTTAGTAACATGTCCCTCTGAGAGGAGAATGTTCACCTATGTAAATAATGTAAACTTTTTTTGCATAATAAATATAAAAATATGAATTAAAATATATTAAATGTAGAAGATTATCCTCTTTATAGAAGTAATTCATTTCGCTCCCACCTTTTGCTCGCGCTCTTACAAAAACCCATCTCTAGTAATGATATAGGCAGCAATTACAGCGATATCGATCCTCAACTCTTATTTGAGCCCAACTTACAGTTAAACCTCCACAACAAATCCTAAGACTTACTCTTCATCTTTCCCTCACTAGTGATTATTTTATATTTATTGTTCTCTCTTTAATAATAAACAATAATGATTAGAGTTTTGGATGAAACATAAAACAAATATTCAGGTAGCAACTACAAAAAGCCCATTCCCTTATAATGTGAGTTTCATCTATGAAAGGACGTTGACTTAATGTGCAAATAAGTAATACAAAAACCAGAGAAAATGTAAGCAAACAAATTCTTGTTTTGTGAGTGCTCGTGTCGCTTCTCAACCTTTGGCGGTTAACCACATTACCCATATCAAGAACTGCGCCTGAGGATACTAAACTCCCCTAATAAGAAGAAGCTCCCTCCCCCCTCAGGAAGAAGAAGAAAAATCCTATTAACAGCCTTGTCAAAATCAAATCATATCATTAAATATTTATTTATTTTTGTCAAAAATCAAATGTCTGCAACGTAATATTATTGGTTATAAAAAGTTGTGCTGTGATATCATTAATTGTAGTTTTAATGCTAGTCCATTACCCTGTTACTATTTCTAGCGAGTTAAAAGTACTTCCGTATTATATTTATAGGGATAGGTACTTTTTTGATGGGCTCGTAAATCACCCTTCTCTTTCTTTCTAACTCTCTCTTACAAAAAAAAAAAAAAAAAGTAATATGGGGAAACTAAATGTAAAAATAAAAATCCATTAAAACAATTTGTATTGAGCGTTATTTATTTATTTCTGGGTATTTCTCTTTGTCTCTAAGAGTAAGCAAGAAAGTTTCTTGTTTCCCCGTATTTTTGCAATCCACGCTAAACAGAAATCTATTTAAAGAAAAATTATCAACATCTCTTTATATATAATTTATTTACTTCTTTTAGAGAAAGAAAATGATTTTTCTGAAAAGTTAAAGCATCCACATACTAAAATATAATTCTACAGCTAAATGTATTTCATTATGAAAAATGTCAGATAAATGTGACAGGACACATAATTATTTGTTTGTAGAGACTATTTTAAAACATATGAAGAGTTACTTTTTGACGTCATTGCAAAATGTATATGTAATCTTAATTTTAATGAAGTAAGGCTTGTTTGTCTGTTCTGTATGTTTGAAAAGGTGACGGAAAGTTGCGCCCTAGGAAGTTTCGCCCTAATACATATATTATAGCATAAATGTACTTTCCACATATATTTTAAGGTCTTCCTTTACTTCAACTTGAAGTCCTTTCTAATTAATTATGAAATTATGGCATTTGAGTAATTAATATCAAATAATTGTTGTTTCTTATTTTAAGGAATTCAAACAGGGTTTTTTACCAGTGTACTTAAGCTGAGGGAAAAGAGGTAGAAGGATCACAAACAAATAATTTTGAAGGAACATAGACATAATAAGTATTGTTACAGTTAGGACTTTAATTTTACATGTTATTACTCAAGAATTTGTTACACTTTTTAACATATACTGTGAGTATTTGTAATACTTTATTGCTTGTTAATAACTTTTTGTCTTGAAATGTTTAAATTAAATAGGATGAGTCTTACAACGATCAGAATCCTGCTAAGAAATATAAAACATTCAATCTCTAATATTTTGCAACTAAATCAAGGTACCTTTTTTTTAGTCATCATATTTTTAAGATGGATTCAGATCAAGGTCGACTGTATACCCAATATAAATTGCATATTTTACGCTTTTTTTTTCTTTTTTTTTTGCATAACCTTTGAAAATGAACTATTAGGGCAGGATCAAAAGAGGCTGATCATGGAAACTCTCTTTCAGGATACCAATCTTCCTTAGGATGGTTATTACTATTAACTAAATTGGACACCCCATCTCTTTCGCGATCTTGGAAGCACGCCGACTAATGAGTAAGGATTGCTTTTGACGCTCAAACTCTTACTGTTTACATATTATTTATATTTTTCAATATTTGTATCTATTATGAGCGGTCTACGCGTTTTGAGGATATTGTGACAATTTTGCTAAAAAATACTACTTGAAATGAGAATGAATAGTGGACATCACCTAAGCGATCGAGGGCCGAAATGTTGCCTGCAAACCACAGGTTTAGACATCCTTGCACTAAATTATCAAATTGTGTGCACTGAAGTTGTGTTTTAATCAAATCCTTTATTGTTTTATCTGACAATCTAAATGAAGTTAAAATGACCCTTGATCACTCTATTGTAAATTTTATAGATTGCCCGGGCATTTTGCATACACCGTAACATATATATTATATCAAAGTAAGTATACTAGAAGAAGAAGTGAGTCTTCTTCATCCATCTAAAATGAAATAACAATAGTAATTATGTCTTGGAATATAAGACGAAGAAGTTGGAGAAAAGAATAGGAACAAAATATCAGATGTTATTATTATTTTTTTATTGTTTATATTCAGGCATATTGTTTGTTATGTGGCGATTGTGTGGGAATATATGGGTTACATATGCATTGAGTCAACATAAAAACAATCTGTAATAAAAATCAACCAAAGCAAAAAATTTAACTTTTTGAGTTAGCTCAAGTTAAATTTGTGGGTTAAGCTAAGATACCCAGGAATTTTAACTATAGTTTAAAACCTATCCTATCATTTTTCTCAAAAATAATTCCTTTTACCTTTCAAAATGAATTTTTAGCGAATATCTGGAAGAGAGTTTATTAAATTTTTGTTTCAATAATCTACAATACATTGCACAAATATTATATAAATTTTAATGTTATAGAGATAAAGGGCCTGAAATGGCCACAATTTAAAAAAAAGTACAAGCCCTGGCTAAAAAGTACGGTTGGTAAAAATAATATTTTCCTTTTAAATTATAGTTACTGTCTCTTCTACTTCCAAAAACGGTGCGGAGCGGGCTTTAGTACCGGTCAGTGGCGCCAGAACTTTAAGGGACATGGGGTCCCACAATTTTGCCGAATTTTTATAGTTATCATAATAAAAAATCCTCTCTTCTAAAAATTATTAAATTTCCCTGCTAAAAGAAAATATTAGTTCGTTCAAATTTAGCCTCTTGTGAAAATGTTCACATCGAAATTAAGAAAAAAGTTTTTTGTCTCTTCTAAAAAATGTATTTGTAAGATTTGGCATTTATAAAAACATACAAAAAACTTTTATTTCAAAATTGTCGAACCCCCCACCCCCTTCTAAAAAACAACCTTATGGTGCACGTGAGGAGGTTACCATTATATAATTTGCCCCCTTCCCTTCACACTTGAAAATAGATTCCGTCGCTTGTGGTAGTGGTATACCGAACAACACAAGTGTACACAGAAAAAAGTTAATGAAGCACTGAAATAAGATATAATGAGACGTAGAAATTGTAGTTGTAACAAAATGTCTTATGGTTATGTCTTTTTTATAAATATATCGTTTTAGAGACCATTAATTTGTAGAAAAAGGGAGAAAAAAGAAATGATTCTTCAACATTGGGATACAATGTGCCTCCTCAAACCCCTTCCTTTTTCACAATATATGTATATTTGCCGGGTGCAGAGGGAAAACATTTTCTACCCTTGACACAATATAAACTTTAAAAATTCACAACATCACATTTTTTTATTTAGCATCAGGACTGTACAGGGTCCAAATCTCCTTTGCTCAAAAGTCTATGGTTATCGGAGGTTGATAACCAATAGACCAAAGGGTTTTCTACCCATTCCACTTTTCTTTTGATTCAGTCCTTCTTCATATTTTTGTAATCACTAGGTTTGTACACTCCAGCTTGCAAAGAAAGCTCTGTTGTTGTCTTGCCTACCTCCAAAAGGACACGGAATATCAAGTTTGAATGTTATTTTGGCCTTAAATTAATGAAGTTTGCCTAAAATACCAGTAACTCAGTACAACTAATGTATTAATTTATCGAACAACACTTATATATAATTTGATGGAACTCTTTTTCCTCATTCATTTTTTTGGTGAGTGTATTTTCCCCCATCGCACCCAGTATATATAAGAAGTAATAATAATATGAAAGGGATAGAAAGGAGAGAGAGAAGAGAGGGGAAGGAAGGAAGAAAAAGCCTAAAGACAATTCTTCTTCTTTCTCCTTTTGTAATATTCCTTCCTTCCTCTCTTTTACTTAGGACAAGAAAAAAGGGGGAATTTTTCCTCCTTGGTTGTCACCCCAGAGAATTCTTTCTCCATGTACATTGTACTACGTATTTCACTCCATCATTACTATTATGTGTACATTATAATTTATATTATGTTATGTATAAAGGATATTGGATATTTCCTTTACTGGAGAGAGAGAGAGAGAGTTGCAGGAATGAGGAGAGGAGACCTTGTTTTTATTCCATCATCATTTCCCTTCATTACACTATAATTAAACTTGTTACTTTCAGCATTTTCTGAAGGAATAGAGGGAGTCCTTCTTATTATTCTTTATCTTGAGGTCATCTTATTTCTCTTCTCAACCTGTGTGAGAACCAATCAGGATGTAACATTTTTTCTGTATTTCCTGGTCATTACCATATCCTCGATCTTCTGTAGTCCTAGATTATCCATAACAATTAGCCCTAGACTTTGTAGATTCATGATGAAATAACCAGCATGACTAGGACAGGAGGTGACAAATTTCAGTTAAAGAAACATGTTAAACTGCTTTTAACTTTGAACCTAATTTGAGCTCTTTTTCATTTCCGTTCAATTGATTCCCTCAGTTTATAACTCGAGCCCAGTGAGAAATAAATACAGAGATAGGACAAGATGTGCAAAGGATTGAGCATGGGTATCAGCTGACAAAAGGGTATAATATGACGTCACATTTCGTTATTTTTCTTTGATTAATAATTGAGGATTCCAACTGGAAAAATGATGGATCATGTTCATACAAATCAGCTGTTGCAATGATATATAAAAATAAATTCAACTTCTTAATGACATAAATTCGTTTTAATTTGATCTAAAATTTTAAGATAATACATCTTATTTACAAAAAATGACTGAAAAACTCTATTTTTCTGTTTAACTCTGACTGCCTCTACTGATAGTGTAACAAAAAGGTAACCCATCAACGTCTTTCTATTAACTTATGTGTAAATTATTTTACAAGAGATACAAATGTATGATCCCTAAGCCACTGAACTCAACTTTCTAGTGTACGTATGTAGGAAACATAAATTGACGTAGATCTGCCTCGACTAGTTTAAAATTTATCGCTCCCGGACAATATCCCAGGAAGTTGGATCGATCCTATAAATTGAATATTAGATTCATTGTATTCATTTCATGAATATATTGTTATGTTTTATTGTAGGTTAGTTATTATTATTTTTACTAAACTAAGGAAATCCATTTCTTGTTAATAGGATTAAAAGGGGATCTGGAGGGCTTCTTGAATGTCATTTTATGCAAACCTCCAGTTTTTCTAACCTATTTATTTATTTCCTGAAGGCTTCCTCTGAAATAATACACCTGTTTTAGAATATGACTTATTTCATAATTAGTGCATACACCTGTAATTATAGTTCGTACTTATACTTCTAAATGAATAATTTTGTTGATTTTTTAATAATTTCTATTCTTGTCAACTAGATTTTACGAGATTCAAGTTCAATGGTTCTATCAGTAAACAACGTAAAATTACTCCAGAACAGGGATTAATTAAAATTTATTGAGTCGTGGAGATGTGCCTAAAATTTTGATGACAAAATTAGAAATACATATTTCAAATGAAATGAATTTTAAATAAGAAAGAAGTCTTTAAAAAAAATCACACAAAAAATAAGCTTTTTATAGAATAAAGGCAAATGCAGAATTTTTTGCAAGACATTCTGTCAAAAATCGATAATTTTTGACAGCTTTAATCATAATAGATAGAAAAAATGTATACACATAAGATAAATGAATACTTTTATTTAAGGCTTGTAATTACAGTGTACTGAATGAATTCCCTAGGGCATGAGCAACTAAAAGAATGTCAATTTCCACCAGATGGGGCATATGTAAATCAATTTGTAAACAAACTATTAATAAACACAAGGTGACGTCACAATCTCTGTCCATTTGGACAAACTAATCATAAGTAAACAACTGTAAACTGACGTACTTAACTATAATATTAGTGCAAATGAAGCCTTCAAGAGGGCGCTTTAAAAATTGAACCGTTTTTCAAGGGTGTATAATAGGGGCGTGGCCAATTTTAAGTCCCATATAATGCATCACTACAATCCGAATTCGTAATATAGATATGGGAATTTGCCTCCAGAGAATCTTAAGCGTTTAACCATCCACGTTATGGGGGCTTAATTCCGTGCTCCAATGCACAGACAAATAACATTTGTGTATACATTTATAAAGATCTAAGATACTCAATGATACTCTACTCTACTCAAAGTTTTGTGTTTGTATATGAGTAAATTCATCTTTCTTTCTTTTTTTTTTTTTTTTTTATGTTTGAGAAAAACTTGAGAAAAACTCTTAGAACAATAAATAAAATGATAATCCAATTTACTTATAAATTTTTATTATATATATGTATAGACTGAATGTCTACGTAGAAAACTTTTATTTGAGATTTCAACACACAGACTTGATTTTCTTTTCTGTTACTTATTCAAGAAATGAGTTTGAAATGAAAAAGGGAGAGTTTTCTTTTTCTGAAAAGTGTAGAATTGTCATTCATTAATGATGATCATTATATAAACACAGGAGCATGTGATTCGAATGTAGTTCGAATCTTTACTGATATCATTGAATAAATGTATTTCTTTAGTTAACTGTGGTATGTATGGGTAGGTTCAACTATGTGGGAAGGTTTTAGGGCTTCGACGATTTCAAGTAAAAGAGTACATTCGAATCGCATGCTACTGTGTTGTGTTAGTATAATGATCAAGAATTGAAAAAATATATGTTTTTTTTTCTGCAAAACAACACTAATTAATTTATCTACATCTGAGATATATAGCATAATAGCAAAGGGTTATCCGGCGTTGCTTGGGCCATGGAAGTAGCGGTAAATCATATTGAAAATGGTCAAAAACATTTAAAAAAATACTTATAAATACTTCATCTACTAATAGTTATAATATGAATGTTTCGTACTTGTCGAAAAAGATCCTGATAATTCTAATTAAATTATATTCCTATAATAATAGCAACAGAGCGTGAAATTGATTATACATTATACTGCATATACTAATTAAACTATATCCATCCGGTTAAATATCAACCCCTCCCAATAATATTTCTATGTTTGCTCTTGTAACCTTAGTACTAGAATTATGATTTTTTTTTAAAAGTGTTATAATCTTCAAATAACATACCACCATATATACATCAAAAA
The DNA here is from genome assembly GCF_016086655.4 of Lepeophtheirus salmonis. NCBI lineage: Eukaryota > Metazoa > Arthropoda > Copepoda > Siphonostomatoida > Caligidae > Lepeophtheirus > Lepeophtheirus salmonis. The sequence goes on along the minus strand of NC_052138.2, from coordinate 8,867,762 downwards.
AACTCTCAACATGAGAAATCCATATTTTATTTTCGTGAAAAAATTGTCAAAAAGTAATTCCCGAAGAAAAATGCAAAAAAATTGTTTTGAGCTTATTTTGCAAAAAAGGTATTAAATAGCTTTTATTGGGACTGTAAAGAGAAATACATTTTTCCCCCATAACTTTTTTGATTTTGAATAAATAAATAAAATATCCTTATTCCTATAGTTTTTTTGAGACGCCAGTCACTTTTTGAATTATAGCTCAACCCTTATCTAGTCTCTTTCAGCTCCAAAAAACGGTTTTGTGTGTTAGGTAAAGATTAAGCCCCCCTTATATAATCCCCCCAAGAATTAACGCCTCCGTCTCATCTTGACCAGGTTCTAAAGGATTACCCATACAAAATTTTAGCTTCCTATATACAATTGTCTGAACACCTATAAAGGACACACACAAACTCCATTATTTAAAAATATATACAGATGAACAATACTGATTAATCATACTATCATTTTAAATTGAATTAAATCGCATATATCAATATGTTAGATATCCTTTTTCAGCGAAATTTCTTTCGCCGAAATGTACATTCGGCAAATTGTCCTAAAAGTGTGAGCCGAGTCTTCACTTCCTCTTTTAACCATATTCATGGGCCCCAAATTATTTTGCATACATAACAAATATACATTAAGAACTAAAGAGGTCTTGAATTGAGGAGGGTCATAATTGTTACTCTTTTCTCCCTATTCAAATCCATTTCTAACGAAAAGTGTCATAATAATACATTGAGACTCCCTCCAGGGACTATTCGTATTGAAGATACGAGTGTGTTTTAATATATTAGGGATCTAATTAATATTGATTTACAGTCAGTCCCCTTCTATCTCGTGTATACATATATTTATTGGAATGACAGAGGATAGAGGAGGAAAGGGGGTTCTTGGAATCACCCAACCTTTGAAATAGGGATAGTTTGGAGATAGAGAGAGGAGGTTTTGCTAATTTTATTTTCATTTCACATATATTTGTGTTTATTTCCTTCCTTTATTTAATAAACGTCTTTTTTCGGTTTCTTCTTTTTTACATAGTGGCAGGGCATAGGTATTTTTTATATCTCTAATCATACTAATCCTCTGGTTACAATTGACTCCATGATGACTCAAATCCCTCCCTCCTCCGTGAGGTGTTGGTAGAATAATTGGGAATCTACGACTTTGTTTGGAGATAGAGAGAGGAAGTTTGGCTAACTTTATTTTATTTTCATATTACATATCTTAGGAGAATGTTGGGTTGAAAAAATAAAAAGTTTACCAAGTCCCAAGAGGGATGAAAAAGTTATACATACATACGTAATGTTGAATAAAAAAAACGAAACTCTAAAAATTTCCTTCTTTTTATCATCATCAGTTGTATTTTTTTTATTTTCCAAATTTGGGAATGAAAACGAAAATAGTGTTATGTGAACTCGAACTGTTACCAACTCGAACCAAACGGTGAAGTAATTGATTTAAAAATTATTAAAAAAAAAATGTGTGCTGCAATCCCTAACTGAGTGATTTTCTAATCAAGCACCACCTCTAATGAGGTTCCTTATATATCTGAATTTCGAGACAATTTTAACGAATTGTACGATCTCCCATGTGAGGTACGATGGAAATTAATAGATGAGTAAAGGTGTAGCTACTTATTTTTATTTCCTTTTTTATCTTTAACGACTCCAATCAAGTCGATACAGCACTAAACGAAAGTAGTCAGAAGACAACGCTTTCTATACAATCATCGGTCGTCAGTCATCTGTAAGTGTTTCTTTTCTTTTGAGTAGTTGGGGAAGGAGAGAATGAATAAGAAAAGGAAGAAAAAAAAAAAAAAAAAAACAGGATGAAGTAGAGATATAGAAAAAAAAAACACTCTTGAGACATATTAAAGAAAATAATAGTAAGAACTTTACACTGCAGGCGACAATGCCCCTCTCCTATCCTCTCACGCACCCTAATTGATATCCTCTTTCCTTTCCTTCTTTTAATGGGCTCATAATTAATTAATAACTTTTGCTCTATATATTATTATAAATGAAAAGAACTTGGCCCCACATTCAAGAAAAGAATATCATCCCATTAGAAATCACGCAACTTCTATAATTAAAAATCCCGTATAAAAGATACATTAAAATTATTTTCCATTCCAATGATTACTTCCCAGAAAATTGTTGAAACGATTACTAGAAATATTTTTTTAAATGTTTTCCAAAATCTCTAGTCAATAACTTTTGCTCTATATATTATTATAAATGAAATCAGAACATGGTTTCCCCAACATTCAATAAAATTTGAATATTATTCCCATTAGAAATCACGCAAAACATAGAAGTTCTATGATTAAAACTGTTAAACATTTGTAGAAGAGATATTTATGAGTAGGTATGTAAACTTGTTGTGTCACAATTCATTCTACTATTTTCCTCTATTAAAAGTCATTACCTCTTCACTTTGAAAAAGAGAATAGTTCAGGACTGATTAATAGAAAATGCAGAGTTATTAGAAAAAAATGGTCATTTGATCTGGTCCAAAATTATACACGTCGTAACGTGTAGTGTCCCATTTATCATAGTATTCATTTAAAAGGTCGAGGATGCATTCATTGATTTTTATTTTTCCATCTTTTTTCAAAGATAACATTGAAAATGTTTCATCATATTTGATGCTCTACCAATTTCGAATACAAAATCCCACTTTATTCAAACTAAAGTGGCTTGAGAAGCCTCAAATATTGTCAAGTTATGTCTGCAACAGAAAAGACTTTGTGAAGGAGAAAAAATATTAACTCAATAAGAGGCAGTCTAAAGTATCTGACTGTATTTGTACGATCGATGTGAAAACTCACTTTTATTTCGGAATTACTCTTTAGTTTTGTGCTTTAGTATCTGTTAATTGCGAAGCAGTCTTCTATGTACGTCTATGTATAGAAACTGATAGGCCTATCCTGCTTCAAAGAGGAAATGAATCATTTTATCGAACAAAGAAGCAAACGACAAATGAAGTTTTATGATGTAATTCATATATTTAATTATTAAGAGATTTCTACTGAAAACTAATGATCAATAAAAAGTCTGGAATAGAATAAATGTCCAAATGTGTCTTAGAAATAAAATAGGAAGAAAATAAAAAAACACACGGATCAAAGTAAGAAAGAAAGACCTAGTTGATGCAAAGGTATAAGGAAGGCATGTTGCACATCATAATAACAAAACTCCAACAACCACGGTCACAATTTAACTATTCCCATTAGAGTGAGATAAGTAGTTAAGTAAAATCACCTTAATTATTTCATGTATAGTCAAAAATAAGTTTGTTATACTTAGAATTGTAAATTCTAAAGACAAAATAAACTAAGAAATGACATGTTAAACCTTACAATTGGAAGAATGTTTTGGAGAAGAACTGCTTTGCTGTCATGAGGTTTCATTAGTTGTCTTGTGAGCTAAAAAAGTGTTGTATTAACAAATAAATATAAACATCAATTCTTTTTTAAATGTAGATTGAAGTATTTAAGAAGAGAAATGACTTATCTGATAGTATATCAAAAAGGAAGGGAATAAATACAAATCACACACGTCGTTAATGTTATTGTAGCTTGAAACCTCTCATTTAAAAAGATACAGACCTTAAAATCAGTTGGTAGAAGTTATCCATTCTTAACCCTATCCACGTTCATAAGGAGAGTATAAGTATATATTAGGCGACAGCTAACAAATAAATACATTGATTTTTATGTGTTAGTTTGGTAACCCCGTGGTGTGCACTTTGTATCTAGCGAGGACAATGTAGGCAGGAATGACTCCGATGTTGATTATTCTCTAAGTCCAACAAGGATAACTCCCCCAGAAATACTCCGTGTTAATCTCACTCATTCATGAGCACATGCAAAAGCGATTACTTTATATCCTCACCTCAAGAATTAAATCGTAATGATAAAAACAACTTAGAAAATAACATAAAAATACTGTTCATGTTGCCATTTCAGAAATATTTCACAGGCGAAAAAATGCTTGGAATTCACAACTTATGAAGGTACTTTTGTCTGTCTGTCACCTATAGCCTCAAAAAAAGGTTTATGGATTAAATTGGTTTTTGGTCATGCAAGTCCTTTACAACACTGCATTGGAGACAGATAACCCTTTTTCTTCTCCAAATATAAATTTAAATAAACACAATTTTAACAAAAGCATATTGGTAAAAAAATACTTTTTCTACTAAAATGTTGGCCATGCAGAATTAGACCCTTGCTGGAAATTTGCTAACCAAGGAGACATGTAGTTTTTATTCATGTATTTTTGTACATGGATTTAAAGCAATACAAAGTGGTTCTATCTTTTAAATAAAGTTATTTCATCCATTGTCTGTCACATTATAGGCTACTAATTTTATCGCACAAAGTCTTTAAGGGTAATATTTTTGTACAACACACATTTTTGTAGTAAATATGCTCTATTTCAAACAAATGTTTATAAACAGAAACAACTTGTTGAGTACAAGTTATACAACTGGAGGAGTAGCCTATTATTCAAAATTTTATTGCTCACTCATTCATTTAAAAACCTCACTTCATCCTTCACTTGTATCATTGTTTACATTGCAAGGAATGCAATCTTAGTCCACTAATTTGTCTATTTATTTACTCTACTTCTAGGTAAGCTATGAATAATAAAAAATTAATATACTATGTAAAAGTATTTAACTTATTTAGCTTGCACTACAAATTGGAACGTATATGTATGTGTCATTTAAAGGAAATGCATAACGAAAAACATAATTTGGTCCCTATAGAGTTAAGATAAATGAAAAAAACTCCTAAAATTCAATATAAAAATATGAGGGGATCAGACAGTAAATTGAAAGTGAAAAAGTTTTCTATTAGGTACTTAATCTTTTATCAATAATTATAATTGTTTCAATGGAATTTTGCATTCTTATTAGACAGGAAGAACAAAAGGAACTCGTTCACGGAGCAAAAATAAGTAAATGCACATATTTGCGAATGAAGCGTATTTCTTCTCGATTTGGACAAAAAAAAAAACCATGAATAAACAAATATCAATAACAAAGTCAAAAAAATAAAAATATTGTTATGTCAAAATTAATGGATTGTTTCTTTGTATGAATAAAAGAATTAAACTGACTGCGGCAAGACCAAGAAAACATTTGACCAAATATATTTGCAAAGAGTAAACCCGTTTTTTTCATTGGGACAATGAGTATATACATCATCAATCAAATCTCCCCTTTGTAGAGCTTTCAATCCATAAGCAGAGTATTTGAATTATATAAAAACACAACAATTATATGTAAAAAACTTAATTAAACAAACTATACAGGGAGCGGGGATCAAATTGTCGCCAAAATATTTTTCTACAAAAAACAACACAAAATATAAATTTTTTAACTTTTTTTTTTATTTTTGAAAATCAAAACTATGACGAGCATATAGGTATAGAGTAGCCATTCATTTGATATAATCGTCGTTGGCATCAATAACAGCCTCAATACGGCCTCTGAACCAGCCGCAGGCTCTTCTGACCATCTCATTGTCCATGTTGCCGAATACCTCCTTGATGGAGTCCATCAGGCTGGCCTTGGTACTATGGGGATGTCTGTTGGTATGTCTTTCCACATAGACTCAGACAAAATAGTCCAAAAGATTAAGGCCGGGAGAGTTAGGAGGCCACAAATCCTTGGTTACGACGTCATAACAGTTCTCGGTTAACCACTGCATGGAGATTTTGGACACATGGCAGGGTGCTGAGTCCTGTTGCTACACCCAGGGCCTGTCTGGCAGCCCAGATCTCTCGCCATGGCCTTCATGGGCCTGGTAGGGTCATCCTCAGCCATCTTCTTCACCTTGTCGACAAAGTCGGTGTCCCTGACCTTCCTGTCGGCGCCCTCCTCCTTGGGTACCCTCTTTATGGTGGCATCAACATCCCAGGTGTCCTCTAGCTTCTTACGGATACGCTGAACAGTCCGTAAATTCACTCCTAAGGTTAAAGCAATCGTTGAATTGGAGATTTCACCTCCATTATTGACCAATAAGCTCCTCGTTCCACTTATAGCTCTTTATCTCCTCATATGATGACGCCATGATGCTAACTGAACTACGTATCGTCAGCTGACGAGAATAGCTTTCCTATTTGGTAACCTGTTTTTTATTTGATAATATCGTCTTCAATTTATCAAGGTTTAAAGTAGGCGACAATCTGATCCCCGCTCCCTGTATATGATTAAAAAACCTAGATTCAAGCATTTAAAAATTAAAAAAGTGTGGTTCTTTAATATTTGCAAACCGATAAAAAAGTGAAACCCCGCTGTTACTTTATTTATGTCCCGATTTGATTTTTTTTTAAATACAAAAATCAACATTATAACATAAATTTGACATTCAATCAATAAAATTGCAGTTAGCTTGGACCAAACGTTCACAGCGTCCCTGGAAAGTGCCATACTGTCTTCTTGACGTGCCCCTTTCATCCCAGCTCTCAGCAATCTTGAGGTGATGTGGGTACCTTCATTGGAAACCTGTTCAACGTTGTTCCGGACAAAACAGTCTAAAGGGTTCAATTTTGGCGAATTAGGACGTCAAGAGCTCGGTTACATTATCAGAATTGAAAAAATCGAGTGTTCTCTTTGCTGGTGTGACCCGCTTGCTTCCATTCTAAGGTCTGTCTTTCATGATGCAGCAGATTTTGACCCCTGTTGGATCACGAGGCTTCCAAGAAATCATCGTCAGTGGGTCCTGGTCATCCTACTCGACACGTTTTCTGAATTTTTGGACTAATCGAGAAATACAGCCTACAGCTTCAGCCAAAAACCGCGTTGTCTATTTAGCCATTTAATTACACAAAAGTGCACACCATTCTTGTTCCTGATTGAAAAAGACGAATGTTTGTTGTCGTAAGGAAGCTTACTGAGCAACTGACTTGGTAGTGTAACACCCATACCGGACTTCCTCTTCATTAGTGTATGTTTGTATTAAATCCGGTTTGTAAGGGGATGGAATGAGACCAAATAAAATTTGGGAAAGTTTAAAAGAACTATCCTTTATGTTGAATTTCAGACACAACAATTTAAAAAAATAAAATAAGAGACTGAATGTCGCATTTGGAAATATAATAAATTAGTATCTTAAAAAGTAAGCATATTAAAACACACATTCACACAAAAATAATTGAGTAAATGGAGAGACAAATATTAAATTTAGATGTCTTTTTCAAATACTTGGATCGATTTTCACTCATTAAAATATTAGGGACCTTGAATCCATAATCCAAATACATTTATTCCAAATAAAGAGCCCTAAATATGTATTTACATTTATTCAATAAATATATCAGTTGATAGAATTAAACACTGACATTAACATATATATTGTGTAATAATAATTAATTAGGAGCCAGATTCTCATTGTAAATTTGATTGAATGAAGAAGGACTGGTTCAATTGGATTTGAGGGTGTCTATAACTTTTAATGGACTGGACTCTAATGGCCATTGTTATGAAATCCGGAAGCATATCAACTTGGAATATTTGCACACAGACTCGTAAGATTTGGATATAGCTTGTGTATACGTTCTCAAATTCAATATATGGAGCCTTCAGGCAATAGCAATTGCATAATTTAAAAATATTTTCAAGTATATCCATTATTCTCAATAAATAACTCTAGATGGATGTGGATTTCTCTGCTTACTGATATATTACATATGAAATGGGTAGGTCGGTAATAGCGAATCCAAGAGTTTTATGATCCAGTTTTTTTTACTTTTTGAATATATTTTGCTTTCAATTTTTCAAGAAATCCTCATCATCACTTTTCTTGATGCACTTTATTTTCCTAAATTGTGGAAATAGTGTATTAATCAAAAATAACAAAGATATCTTTTAAAATATTATAGTATATAAACTGAAATCAACTAATTTGAAATTAATCACAATCCATGTGATTCTAAAAGAAATAATTGCAATTCTAATATAGTGGGAAAAAATTGTTGGCTATATAAATAAATTGAAATGGATTTCAATATTGTACAAAATGAAAGAGTATCACGATATCATCATCTGTATATGTATTTAATATTCACAGTCTATGAAGAAAAAAAACCCGATTGATAAAAGATTTGAATCAAGTGTATTTAATTCACAAATGCTTAGAAATTTTCAAAAAATTGTTTAAACATCGATATTTCCTTTCATTGTACAAGAGATCCGAGGTCTCCGATATAAATAGTATTTAGATTTATATTAATTGTATAAAGATAAAGTCTCGATAGATTTGACATTACTAGGCGCCGTCTCAATTAGGATGTGAGCCAGTCAAGCTCATCTAGGAACTACTTCTGAAGAAACGGAGGGAAGGAAACGAATAGTCGGATTCCTCTTAAGAACACATTAGATATAGTCCCAAATAAAGAGTCATTTGTTTGAATAATTAATTACCCATAAGGGATAATTTGATCAAATCATAGGGTGATCCTTGCCACGCAGAAATGCTATACATGATTGTTTATCCCTATAAGATTTATATACGTTATACATTACGTGACAGAATTGGGCGTGTTTATCAATGTAGTTTCCATCAAAATAGCGTCCCTAAATATCTTGGAATAATTAATAGTTATGTGCATTGTAAGGATTGGAGATGGAAGGAAAGTAAATATGTGTAGTCACTCAACCTTGAAAGGGGTCAAAAAATCATGTTGCCAGTAGTGAAGTGACAAGGGGGAGAAGAAAGGGGAGGATTTGACATTTTATTAAATCTCCTTCATTTTTTCATTGTAGTTGTTGTAGAAACGGGGAAAAAGAAGAAGAAAGAAAATAAGTAATTTTGTCTTTTCCTCTCCTCATTAACAAATAATGTAAAGAGAGCGCCCGTTCTATGTTGTTTTTGAATCTACTATTTTGAATCTTACGCGCGCTCCTTATTATATTTTAAGTTTTATATTAGTGTTTTTCCCAATATTCACAATAGTTATAGTAATTATATAAAGTACGAAAAAGCAAAAGTTAAAGCAGTAAACTTGTGCCTTCTTTAGTAGCGATTTAAATAAAGCCTAACAACAGGCGAACATAACTAGACACAGAGTATTTAAAAACAATATTTAGTCAAATATTCGAGAAAATAAAAAACTATAAATTCGGATGTCTTCACAGAGGCAGAGCTCTTCCTCTCCGTCTACAACAGACTGTCACTCTCAGTATATCCAATAATAACAAGAGGAAAGAAATAGAAGGAACGCTCTTCTTATTATCGTTCATTCATCCCTCCAGAGCAGCATCAAATAATATATATTATTATTTGAGACTCCAAGTGGAATGAGCGCACTCATTCCTTTCTCCTTTCTTCTTAGGTAGATAGAAAAAGAGAGAGAGAGAGAGAGAGTCGTAGGTCTACTAGCAACTAAAGGAATCAATTGAATATTTATAATTCGCTATTTAGTCTACCTTTTTTTCCCTTCATTCTATACACTGCAATACACGCACAAAAAACAACATAATTATGTTATTCTTATTATTATGGCCACATCCACAACATGGATTATTTACGAAATATTTGTAATATTTAGAAATTTATTCAAAGAAGAAAACCAGGATGTCAGAACTAGACAAGAGTGCAAGAAACAGAACTTTGCTTATGAATGGACAGAACTGAAGGAAGGAATAAGAATAATAAGAGCGGGCGAGTATTTCATTAGGCAAGCGGGCGTTCTACCTTCGCGGCGCCTTTCTTCCGGAGGAACTAAGTGGTGAATGCGTCGTCGCCGCGCCACGGTTCTTCTAATATAAACTAATTCTTCTCTCACTCTTTTCGAAGCAGAATATGAATTATTTTATTTCATATTATACTGTACCTATATTGCTGTGGGTAAAACTAATACTTTTTAGTATGATTAACCTTGCATTAAATATGAAGTATCTAATTATAGAACTTGCTCTAATCAACAATTATAATAAAGCATTGAATTTCATTCACAAAAGAATTCTCCTTATTTTGAGAAAACAGTTTTGTAGAAATTAAAAATAATAAATTATTCCATCTTCCATTCCTTTTAAATTAAAATGGACATAAATTTAAAAAAGACTATTGTAGTTCCATACTAATTGGATACCTGCTACCTGGACCCACTTTCATTATATTACATAACTTTTTTTCTCTCTCTCTCTCTCTTTCCCTCCCCGTTGAGCAATTTGAAGTGCCTGTACAAATCAGCTGGACGCCCACTCCTAATGAAACACCACCTCCCTCCTCCTCCTCCTATAAACTGGACAAATGAATATTTAATATGTCCATGGTTTGCTCAATAGCTTACTATGTGTCCTGTCAAGACCCAAACAATTTCTACTAACTAATTATTACACAGATAAATTGAATGAAAAGCTCACAATTGGACTAAACAATCATTTAAAAGATGAATTGGCCTTTTTTTGCATGTTATTTGAGATTACTTTTGGGTTAACTCAGCTCTTACTATGCAGTAGATTGTCCACCGCAATTCAAGAGCCTAATGGCAAATTTTATTATGTTTTCATATGAATGAAATCATGAATCGACATAATTTACAATTAAAATCTTCTTCTTCTCTTGTCCAGATATTCTAAAAGGATTTAATCATTTGGAAAATAATTACTCAAAATCGTTTTATTTATTCCTCTTCATTTCCTCAAGATTCCTGCTCCATTCAATTATTTAAGATTACTTAACTCAAACACAAAGCAAAGCAATTAAATAGAGGAAGAATTGTCTGTCATTGAAAATGTTTTTTAGAGACTGTAATAAAGATTCATGACAAATATCGTTTGTTTGTTCATATTTCGTTATCAAAGCATAATTTTGAAAGATTCAGAAACAATTTATGAAATATCTTTTTTCGATGCTTCGAACTAAAGTAATCTTTCTTTAAAGTTAGAAATAGGTGCTTTTCTTAAAAGGCTCCTTGAAGAATCAATCCAGAAAGATTAAAAATTTCTAATTTGATAGCTGAAAGTTTTGAAACTTCAGTTAAAGGATGACATTTTTTAATGTGCCCTACATCATTGCCAATTGTCAGGAAGGGACATTTCAATATTTCAAAGATAAAGCTCCTTTGTTCAGCCTCTTCTTTTTCTAATTATTATTTTTAAGTCTTATTCTTCTTATATAAGAATGAGACTAAACTTTTGTTTGCTGACGACTTTTGTGTTCCTCTTTTCCTTATTGTTAGTATATTGAACGTTGGTGGGTGCTTGAACTCGAATTGCCTCTTGTTAGTCTATAAGCAATTGCCACTATAACTGAATAATAGTTTAACAGTTGGGAGGTATGGACTTACCACTAGCGATGGGCTTGGGTCTGAAAATCCTGGACCGGTCTGATATTAGTATAACGAACAAATTTGGTTTGAACTGATCTCAAAGAAAACTTCGGCCTGGATTGGTCACCTTTAAAGTTCGATCTTGACCCATTCTCAACACTACTAACTATTAACGTATTTATATATATTTTTGAAAAAGGAAAGGTTGAGAGATACAAAACACATTAAATGAACTACAACGTAAATTTGTACGATAGTAGTCTAATAAAATGATAACAATCAAATTATAGACTTATATTGGCATAATATTATTTTATTTATTAATTTATCTCTACTCATTTTTAAATATGTTGCTTTATTGATTGGCGCTTAATAAATGTGTTTTTTTTGTTTATTATATATCGACAAATAATTGCGTTTTAGGGATATATACAGTGTGTTGTGATTCACTTTGACTAAGAAATGAGATGATTTTTACGTTCTTGGTAATATTGTTATAAGACATTATATACTAAAAAAAATGAAAAAAGGTTCCATAATATGTAATTATCGTCTCTTTCTACACTCAACAGTCTAAAAATAAAAGGTTTTTTGATGCCTCACTTTGTAATTAGTGTATATATGTTGCAGTTTAAGTAAGAAATCCGTTAATATGCAAAATTAATAACTGAACTAGACCGTTAATGTGCATAATAACTGAAAAAGTGGAATCGTAGAAAATCATTGATATAATAAATTTAATATTATAATTGATAATAACCCACGGGTTGTCTTGCGTGCCTGCACGACTACCAAACGGGTTCAAACTCATGTATTATTAATAGAAACGCTATCCACTATAGCCCCGGTTGACATCCCAGCCAATGTTACTATAAAAAAAAGGGTTCTAACACACTGCCAATTCATGCAATATCATCAGGAACGCCACAATAGACAGGGTTGATATATTATTATGTCAATGATTTTCCAAAATTCCACTTTTTCACTTATTATGCACATTACCAAGTTATTTTGCATATTGACGGATTTCTTACTTTAACTATGTAGTGTTTAAAAACTGGATTTAGGGAACACAATACGGAGTAGTGAAAGGATTAAGTACGAAGGTTTTAAAGGTGAATCAAGGACTATATTAAAAGAGCTTACTATACACATAAAACCACAAGTAAAACCGGGACATAGATCCCGTCTAGATCTACGAGACATAAACACAATAATACATAACAAACTGTAACATATATGTGCATTACATTGAAATATGTATACTTACAATGTTTGGAGATCGGGCAGAGACGAGACGAGAGAGTTAGCAACCGTTATAAATCTCTATCGTCAGGGATATGAAACCATAAAAACAGAAAGAAGGAATGGACTATCCCAAGTTTAAAATATGTATCTATCCCAAAGGCATGCTCAAGCAGAAATAAAAATGTGGTATTCTTCCTTTTCTTACCAAAAACAAAAGTCAACTACAAATGCTTTTATAAAATAAACGATCAAGAAAATGGCCATAATTACATCAGTTTTTTTATTGCACTTCAATTTGGTGATGGTCTTAATGATGAAAAATGTATATCTAAACGATAATAGTCTCGAATTGCTATAATTTTAAATATTTCTGGAAGCTGACCACCCAGAAAAAAAAAAAATTATTTTTGGTTTTTGTGCTCCAAGATCATTCTTGGCCTTCCATTTTTGAATGGATTTTGCGTTCCTCGTGACGAGTGAGAGGGTGTGAAGCAAATCATTAATAATTTATTACATGTGACGTCATTCTAAGGATATCCTACTTGGTTTTTAAGACAAATGTTGACATAAAAAAAACTAGGAACTAATCAAGGGAAAATACTCGCAATTACCCGTCCATAGGGTTATATTTATGACAAATAACCGCGTAAAACCGGGTAGTCACCAATAAATAAAGATTGAAGTACTTTTTTCCAAATTATTTTCCTCACGAGTACAAGTATTAGACAGACCTATGTATCTCTAATCGTTTGAATATTATTAACCATATTGACAGTATTTATAATAACTCTTTAAAACCTAACCATAAATAGTCACCTCTCAATTATAAAATGAATGTGATGTTTAATTTATACATTTATAATACATTTTAATAATATATTAGACAAATTAATTATATACATTTATACTTTGTGATATCTTGAATTCTCATTCAAGTGTGAATTTCCTCACATCTCTTTTCTTTCTTTCTCTCTCTCCCTTCTTCTTCTTCACACTAATGAACTTTGGATCCACATAGTCGTCTCATTAACATGTGTGAGTAGATTTTGTTTTTATTATTTATTTATGTATACAGTATAATACAGTCTTACTTACTAGGAACTTATTAGTAGGGGGAGAAAAGAACCACACGTTAGTCCACAAGGAGGGGAAGGGATAGTAAAATGATGTATAAAAAAAAGAACCCCGTGGTTTATGATTGGCTCCCCAATCAAATAGTTTATTCTTCTACCTAATATGAATGAATGATTTACATGATCTTATTCAAATGCTGCCAATCATCAACGTTGTTCATAACACTGATGAGGAGTAGTCAAATATCAGAAGAATAAACAGCTGACAGTAAAATAAGGTATATCTTTTTTTTAGTGTTGAGTTGACAAGTGCTATTTGTTAAAATCAAAAGGAAACTTGTTAGCTTCGTAATCATGATTATTATAGCTCTCAAAGCTCTCGCTATGAGGGATGTAACTGTAGTTTATTGTTATGTATCTCTTGGAGGGGAATTGGGAGGTGTTGCCAGTGTGAGGTACAACCATTTATTTTTAATGATCAACAAACAAAAACTGGAACAGAGGAACAGCGAGAATATAATACTAATGTACTTAAATATGGATCTATGGGAAGGATCATCAGCATACTCTTACGATAATCAAAGAGTGTCTACCCCATGGTGGGATGGATTTCATAATAATATTTTAAACATTCCATTGATAGCTACACAATTTCAAAGGACATGCTTTGAATACAACTACATACTAGCTTAGAAATTCAGATAATTAGTATGCAAAGGAGTTGCAACTAAAGAACATATGTTCTGCTTCAACATTAAAACAATATTGTCAAAAATAAGGAAAAGGAGACAATCCTAGTTTATTTACATCCAGATATTTCATAGGCATATTTGAGTGAATGATTAGGCTTTATTTTAAAATTTATGTAATGAGTTAAGATACCCAAGAATGTTGTCTATAGTTTGAAACCTTTTTTTGGATTTAGAATCGCTTCATATGGAGTTATAGTACTCAAGTCTGGTCTACCACTTGACTTGCTCTCAGTAACAGATGGTATCTGACTTTAAGATATAACCGGTAATAATTTGTCCATAATTTCTTCCATTTTCCTCCATAATTTCTTTTGCATTTTAAACTATATAAGTATTGAGTTAAAGAAGGAGGTCTCCTTTCTACTCCGTCCTTCTGAGTAGTTTCTACTCGTCTTTTTATGATATCTTTTTTTAATACGTGTACTAATAATAAGACCACACGCAATGTTTTTTATTTTTTATGATGATGTTTTTTTCTTTTCTTTCTCTTTTGTCATTAAATTCAACAATATCCATGCCTCAGTAGGGATTATTGTCCTGAGGTTGACCTGTTTGTTTGCTTCCTTTTTAAACATAGATATATTGTATACGAACACGTGTATGTATATCATATTGATGTTATGTATATATAGTGCGTAATTTACAGGGCTTCCTGTTTGTTTTTCATTCTCACCCGTCCTCTTCTTCTTCATTTTATTATTATTGTATATTTTATGGCTGCATGGGATCTTATTCGACTCAAAGAAAAAACTTTATTTGTTTATCTTGTTTTGATCTATCTTTGAATGAATCTTTGGGGAGAAAAGGAGTCCATAAAAGGATTGAGTGTCAACTTAGCTACATTATAAAAAGTCATGCCGTTGTCCTACTCACTCAGCTAGGGCTATTTTAAACGCTACCTTCAAAAAGGGTTATGACTATTTTTTTATTTTGTTTAACAGATAAGGATCTTTTCAGAAGTTCAAGGAAAAGGAATTGAGTGTGTTTGCTTGTGTTTGGATGAGAGTGGACCACACGGAAGCCGAACTAATAAAGCCATAATTTTGTCATCTATGGGTTTGAATTAAATGAGACCTGCACTAGAATATCTTTATACAAGTGGAAAAAGAAAGAAAGGCAGAGATCATGGTTATAGCTCAGAATAAATTTTTTGCTTAATGGTATCTTCATGGATATCAGCCAGTGACGTCCTAATCAATCAATCTTTACAATTTTGGAACAGGGGGAACTATTCTCGTGCGTTTAATTACTAAAAATATTAATGAAAATAATGCATTCTAGAGTTTTAGACTTTTTAAAGAGTCGATAATAGGGACGGGGCCATGGAAACGGGACTTATATTAAGGACCGATACATTCCTAATAGTGGCTTAAAAATTATGTTGAGTACAAAACAGTTGACCTTCAATTTACGAAAACCAATCAAGGAAAATAATTCAAACTCCTCCAAGGGACTGTATACATTATAAATAATCTGAAGCATCATATCACACTCATTTCATCCCAAGTTCGGAGAAACTTTAAGAAAATAAAAAAAAAGATAGATGTAAAGCATCTACTTTTAAAACAAATATTAGCAAATAAAAACTGCAATTAGCTCCACTTTAACAAATAAATAAACTCCTTTATATTTACATAGGTAGATGTGAATAGTATCTAACTATTCACATCTTGTAGATTATATTAACAATAAAAAGAAGATTTGTTTACTAGGCCGCTCTAAACTGAGCATGAAGGCTTTTGGAAGATAACAGCAGGTTCTGTAACTCTTATAAAAGGTGTATCTTATTCCAAATACAGTAAGAGAGAAACACCACCCTTTTAGTATTAAAAATTGAGTCAATAGAAAAACATATTTTCTGTACGAGGAAAGAAGAAAACTTATGTCTCTCTATTAACGACAAATAACCGGGATGTCCTGTTTTAAATAAGTTATTACAAATTAAAAAAATAATACATAAACTTTTATTGACTTCAGATGCAACATTTAACTTACTTTTGGCTTATTTAAGGTCGTTATGATGGGGTTGGGCGACTCCGCTTTAAGTCATTTTGGTTCTAAATCAGATATATATACTGGCATGATTAAAGATAGAGTGCAAATACGTGAGACGTGACATTGGTGGATTCAGAGTGTGATATTGCGGGGCGGTTGAGTCTCACGCAATTGGCGTTGAAACTACTATTTTTAACAATATGCTCGCAAGTCACGAGAAGAGAGAAATGGAGCCTCGGAATCTAGGATAACGTTACAGACTATGACTCATCATATTTTTTATTTTTTTATGTTTTTAAACATTGAGAGACATTTCATTTAATGTGTTTAGCGTGAAAGATACGTACATTGTAGAATACAAATTCATAGACACAGAGTGATGAGAGATATATGTATACAAATGTACATATACAATATATAAACAGCAAAATTCAATATAATAAAGTAACTATGTGAATAGGTAGAGAAGTGAAGCGAAAGGAAAAATATATTTAAGTTTTTACGCCAAATATATTACAAATCCATCTTTTTATATATATTTGAGCCTATAAAAGTGTATATTTCTAACGGGTACACAAATTTGTATTATAATACTGTATATGTACACATATGTAGATAGGTAGGACGGTGATTCCAGGTAGTTGAAGCCTGTTTCTCTCTCTCATTGCTACGCTTTAACCGAGCTACTTTGTCAGGTCTCAATAAAACTACATCATTCAAGGTAAATAGTAAATACGTATATTATATATATATATACATACATCATGGAGGTAGAAAAGAGGAGAAGAGTCAACAACGCAGACTCCCGCAAATTTCATCGCAACGTAATTGTTTATCATAATCAACAATCTAACCTTGAAGGGAAACATAGAACATACCTAGTATTAATATGCGAGTAAGTACCATTACAAAAGATTCTGGATAATTCTCCTACCTCTCTATTTAATCTCCAGAAACGTGTGTAAAATTTAAAAACAGTATTGGGATCTTTATTTATGGACGGCTACTTGACGGCTTATTGATATCTACAAGTGATGACTGAGTAAACACGGTAGTTCGTATTATTTTGTGACGTCATCATCTCTCTTGAAAACTCAGCAAGAACGATTAAATAAGTCACATAGATAGAATCACAAATTATATGCTTATTTCAACAACTATTTCATAAAAATGACGATACATATTGATGCAGGGATGCTGGAACCATAGAAGCCAAAGCCCTATTGCCTCCCACTCTTGAGGGATTTTATATTTATCCTATCACAATAAAAAAGTAAAATTTTTTTTTGTCAAAATTGTACAAAAAAATTCTGTGGATTGTAGTTTGTAAACCCCTTAATTAATGGATGCAATGACATATGGTTTAATTGAACATGAAATTGCAGATGCTGATCCTGGGTTTAGTCTAAGTCATGCTGGTTTTTACACTAGATTCCCTATAGACGTTAGGGATGGAATTGATGACTTGAATTAACACAAGGAGATGAAAATAAATAATACAGACGGTTCATTAGAGGAGGTCACTTTTAAAGTAAATGGAATTGACAAAGTTGATATTAATACAAAGAAGAAAATTGATTCTGACGCTTATCAATACTTTCAAAAGAGTAAATCAGGCAAATATGGTTAATGGTTTAAGTAATTTGGTGAAATTACAGACCACTATTACAATTACAGTCTCCACAGAAGTCTAAAGCCATTGATTTTGCTTTATTAAACTCTTAGGCATTAGTTGCAGGAAAGCTTACATCCTATGAGCCAATATACCCTTACAAGCTTAGAGAAATTTTTATGGCATCCCCTGGTAGATATACCACCCTTCCCTTGAAAAACTCCAATGCTGATGACACGTCCATGATCCCGGCAGCAAAAGAAGTGAAATTCTATCAATCGGTATCACTCCAACATAAGAAGGTACTAAAGTAAGTCCTAAGAAGCTTTAGAATTTCTAACCCGAACTCTTAATTGCTTTTATCTATTTTGGTTTCAATTATTTTTTATTTAGTACCAAGTATGAATGGGTTTTATTAATGATGTTGTTTTATTATTATTGATGCACAATTTTTTATAATTATAAATCAATGACAATCAACTTCCCTTACTAGAATACACTGCTTGCATGAAATAGGCTATTTGATAGAAATTTTTGAAGTTCTTATTTGAAGCAATAACTTTAAACTATAATGTTTATTGTTGTATATTTATTTACGTAATTGCTTTATACATATAATTGGACGGTGAATCAAAAATAATGATTTGATGGCTATTGAGTTATTCAACAAAATACTTGAAATATTTTTTTTCTACTTTAAAAAAGTATGGTTGACCTTAACCTTAAGATATTTTTATAAAAATAAAACTTCTATTGTATTTGTGTGATTGTTTTCAATATGCATATCTAAAAATTATCCCATGAAATGATAAAATGAGTGAAA
This sequence comes from Lepeophtheirus salmonis, assembly GCF_016086655.4. NCBI lineage: Eukaryota > Metazoa > Arthropoda > Copepoda > Siphonostomatoida > Caligidae > Lepeophtheirus > Lepeophtheirus salmonis. Next base: position 8,848,944 of record NC_052138.2, on the reverse strand, counting down.
TGAACGTTCTAAACATTTAAAGAAAGCTTAGAAGCTAGTTTTTAGCTCAACATTGACGTCTTTGATTACCTCATCCCTAAATGTTTCTTCTTTTCCCCCCTACAAATTAGTGATGGACCTATTCAAAAGGTATGAAAATTTTCCTTTAAAATGGTTGGATATACACTTTTGACGATTCTGAGGATAGGTTGATAGTCTGAATAAAACATCTTGGTTCTTTCAAGTTATGGGTTAATAAATCCTCAAAAGGATTGCAAAAGTAGTTTTTAAAACAAATTATCCGTAGTACGTTGTAAAATTGTCTCCTAACTAGGACTACAAAACAGATGCCAGGTCTTGTACTCGAAAGCTATTTATACTAAACTAAAGAAAAGCCTTGTGACACATCTATGAGCAAATTGTTTACAAATGTATACTGGACGGATATGTGCGTCTTGTGCAAGAACCATAAGAATTACAAGTTCAACGGAGGTAGGTTTTTAACTCATAATAAAACTAGCTTTTAGAATATTATCTTGATGCCTATGTGGAATACTTTCTTAAAGAGAAACTCCTGTCCAGAGTCAGTCTACTTTTTGTGTTAATTACACCTTTGGCTGAGAAGTACTCCTCTAAGAAGTTTACAACAGTAATGTTCCTATAATAAGTTATAAAACAAGAATTTAGCTGAACAATACCCCTGTTTTTTGTCTAATTGGGCCTTTGGACATGACCACCAGCTCCATTTAAGTTCAATTAGTTACTTAAAAATCAAGTTTCGAGTTTTTGCACCATATTTTTATTATTTACAAATAACAAGTTTGGTCATCCTTAATTTCAACTTTTAGAACAGGTAATGACATTCATTTTGTCCTTTTATAATTTTATTGATATCTAACTTCAGTCTAACGATATGGAGGCAAAGGCCAACAGAGTTGCAGCCCTTCTAGGAGCCAATTTGTCAATCTCAATGATCATGGACCAGGAGAAGTGATCCAGAGCTTTTATTTATATAGATTTAATATTGCAATAATTCAAGGTCAAGATTAAAGCTCAAAACCCAAAATCCTACATCACTCTTGAAGAAATTGAGATACAGAGCTGAAATAATCTCTAATTCTTGCGACAAAATAATACCTCTTAATATTTTCTAAATTGTATTTGGGGAGCAAGAAAAATAGATTGAAAAACTGTCACAGAACCTAGCAAATAGTATGTATATTTTTAGTTCACTCATGCCCCATAATTATAACTATCCGTAGAAGAATAAAAATGAAATCAAGACTCGGGGATTATATCTTGTTTTGTGTTGACGGGCAACGTGTATGTTTTATGTTTGATCACCGAAATTTGATCACTTTTTCATTTGAATGACTTTTTAATGACTCCATTTAATCCATGTATAAAATCCTCACATAGTTTTGTGCTAATCAATAAGTAAGAAAATAAAAAAACTTATCAAAAAGCAACACAATAAAAAAGAGGGAAACAAAGAGTAGTTGTCTCATGTTACATCATCTCACACTCTACAACTCACGTTCATTGCTGATTTAACAATAATTCCGTATCATATAATATGTAGGAGTATTGATAATTCAAAGAGCAATGCAGATTATTATTTCTATTTGTAAAAAATCATATTATACAATGTCAAATTGAATAGAATTGATTAAATTATTTGCAAACACAATATCCCAAATGAAAGAAAAAAGCAAAGTTGTAGATAATATAGGTATGTCGCTTAGAGTCTGCCTTCTGATTGGCTAAGCAGAGTGACATCATAAATGTTGTATTCACTCAGAAATTAAAACAATAATATAACAAAGTGAGTTGAGAATTTATAGACTCCTTTCAATGAAACAAATCAAAACTCAATTTGACCCTCTGGCATGGAAATCAATGTATTCATCAGCACCCGAATCTCCAGTGTCTTCTGTATCTACTTTTGTGACCTCCTTTAATCTCTGCTGCTTCGACAGTCTTGTCTGCATCGAAGTCCTCATCTGTGCCACCATCTGCTACTACAATATCCATATCGTGTGAAACTCCATTTTCGGTGAGCAAACAACGTGTTAATTCAGTAGGTAATTAATGCAAACAAATGGTCTTTCAAATATTATTGATTGGACAAAGGGGCAAACGGGCTTAGACTTATTCATAAGACTTGAGAAAGTTATTTTTATTATTTTTTCTAAGAAATCGAATTTCAACAACCACCAAAACCACTGTAGTCAAAGAAGTGACGTCATATTAGTGCTACGTGTACAGTGGCCTCTTGTCCATCACCGCCTGATACATCCTATCACAATTTTTCAAATGATCCTGCATTGCTTTGAAATTGGGCGAAGGCCTGCAAAAGAAAAGACAAGTTCGATCCAAAAAAAAACTCGCATCTACAGCAATAATTTCAGCTTATACTGTTAAGAAAGAGATCTCCGTAATGAGTTACATGGACTAATATCACGAAAGTTGCTCAAGAAAGGATCTGTTCCATCTACAAATTTATATACCTCCAGCATTTTAAACTTAACTATACCTTCTGAGAGAGCAAAAAGATATTGGAAAAGTGGGATCCATCAAACTATTGAACCTTTATTGACACTCGAGCATCTGGATTCGAGTGAAATGATTCCTCAAGTTCAAGTCTCTAATGCCAGTGTTGGTGTGGAATGGACATGTTCTTCAAGAAAGAAGAAACAATAGCCATGAAAGAAAACATTTGCACACTCCAGGAAGATCTAAAATTGTCAAAAGTGGAGACTTCAAATCTGAAGAATGAGGTTAATCGTTTGTAGTCTAAAAAATACAAAAAAGATTCCCTCCGATATATTCTTAAACTGACTCAAACTCCAGCTTAAGTCAAAAAAATCCTCAGCCCTCAAAAGAAACGTTTTCATTATGATAGAGAGGATGTTACAAAAGCTTTAGTTCTGAAGACGATGAACTCTAATTCGTTTGAATACTTGAGAAGAACTCAAACCGTCCAGATGTCAAATTGCCAAACTGTTGATAGGTGGACCGAAGGCTTTAATGTTGTTCCTGGAATTCAGATAGACTACTTACGAATTCTTCACTTTTAATTTTGAAAATGCTTAGGGGCTCTCTCTTTTGACGAGGTTGATATAAAAAATTGGTTTGAAATTGAAACTAAAACTCAAAAAATATATGGTGACTGCAAGGGAGTCAATGAAATTGAAGTATGAGGTATCAAGATCTTTGTCGTCATTTTTGATCTCGGAAATAATACCTTTCTCAGTCAGTTTGGGAGTGCTCCTCAAACCTGGTCAATTTACTTTTCCAAACCCACATGATCCAAATTGGCCAATTTTTAGATTTCCGGATGTCCCTCATTTAATTAACTAGCCCAAAACCACTTTATTGGTAAGGGATATATCATTCTCAATTCTAACGGGAAATAAATAATGTTCGGAAAATAACATTTTGAAGAACTCATGCATATTCATTGTGGTGAATTTAAAGTTGCATGGAAATTGAATGAAAATTATATTGAGTGCAAAGGGATTGCTCGCCAAAGGGTTAGGCTATCTTGTCAAATATTCTCCGAGACAACTACAAAAACTTTCACTTTCATTTTCGGGGAGGAAAATGAAAAGGACAAAATGGCTGAAAGGACTTTACTATTATTTAATGGGTGGTTTGATGTCATGAATTCACAAATCCCTGTGGTTTCTGAAAATCCTCTTAAGTGAGGGTTTGGTTTATACATTGAAGAGTAACTGACAATCCTGGATGAGATATTGGATTTAATGAACTCCGTGCAGCTTGATGATCTACCTCTACCTACAAGTACAGTGAAGGATCGAAATTCCCTTGAACATGCGGAACATGTGGACTAAATAAAAAAAAAGGACAAACTGCCTTGGCAACTTGGAATATTTGCTTCAACCCACTCGATGAAGGGATTCTATAATTAACTTAAAAACAAGAGCAATATGAAGTTCATTTTGACAGCAAGATTGAATCAAGATTGCCTCGAAAATCTTTTTTCATGATTAAGAGGAATGTCAGGTTAGTTGGTATTATGATTTTCTCATAATTTTTTGAAATACTGGAACAATTTTTCGATTTTAAATGGGTTTAACTGTAGAGGCAGTGCATCGATTTCGAACTCTACTTCTTGGTCAACATCATGACCAATTGATTCAGAATCCGTCTGCGTCCTCATAAATTATCAGAGAGTTTGCTCCTCCACGACATCAATCAAATGCTAAGCAACAATTGCATCAGCCTACACCTCCCGGAATCAAGAGATCTTCAAGTGAAGGACTAAGCAGTACTACTACAGCCACTAATCAATTGGTGGAGAATTTCGACCAAGATGTCCTGGACTGGATTGACAATTCATCCCATTCTTCCTCTGGCAAATGGGACTACGACTACTAAGGAATGGCTTATGTTGCAGGGTTGATCGCATGGAAGTTCAAAATAACAGTAAGAATAATAATAGCAAATCTTACATTTGAGTTAGATTCCTTGTAATCTTAGAGCAAAATACAAGTACGGGCTTGCGTTTTCCACACATATGTGACGTCATTAAAATGGGATTGCTTACTTCTCTCAAATTATAAAAGTCGTGAGAAACCCACCTTTATAATACAGCACCTTGGAAAAAATCAACTCCTTATTTGGAGGATTAACTCATGAATACTGTGTTTGCCTTCTCCTTTCCAACTTTGTTATTCTCAGTGTATTATCTTTGTTAACAGCTGAAATTTAAATTCCGCTTATTTCCAACTTGTCACTTCTATATAACTCTTTCTCTAGGTTAGAGCCGTATTAAATATGACTAACAACCATAAATTTTTTAAGAAAACCCTAAAAATGATACAAGAACACTGAAAATTGCTAGAATATAACAATATATTAAAATTCTAGCCAGCCCTAAACACGCGTCCAAATTGGACACACAGTACATTCATTACATAAAAAAATCATTGCCAGTGGCGTCATCATCTATCTACCTTAAACTGTTGTTTGAAAAATAAATTTCTCAGGGACCTCAATGTGAGTAACATACACTACTATTTTATATTTAAAAATATTTTCAGTATGGAAGTGGTATCTTTTTACCACAAGGCAGTGCCACTAGGTGTCGTTTTGTTTACCAGCTAGCATAAGATAACAACGCTCATGTCCATTTGGTAAACTGATGTATGTAGTCACTTTGAATGAATGGTATTTGTCCCGCATTAAGGATCCATACCACACGAGTAGGAGGGAGTTATATTCAGGCATTGATTAATTAAATACGTCATCCCCTTATCCTTATGAAAGGTTTGATTTTTTATGCCCAAACGATTTTCCCTTCCTTTCCTCTCTCTCTCTCTGCCTTTCTCTTTCCTTTTCATAGAGTTTTGATCTTTTATTATTCTATGAATTATTTATAAAGGCAGCAGACTTAATCGTATCAAAGGAAATGTTCATAGAATAGAAAGAGAGAGATTGAAGAAGAGGAAAGGAGGGAACATCTTATTCTCCCTCTCTCTCCTCTTCTTTCTCTTTTATTGTGGTACTCTTCTCTCCTTTCTTCTATGATTGTGGATATACGCTCTAAATAACCTCAACAAAGTTGGTTTCAATAAATGGAACATGTCATGACCAGGGATGAGGATGATGAAGGGCTGCTGGAATGAGAGTCCAGCTAGTAAGCAATACAAAAGAATAATACAATAAGATAGAGGATATCAAATGCCCTGTATGTATATCACCTCCTTACTTTTATTATACCACGCAACCTTTCAGTGTTTGTTTACATCAACAATGTTCATTATAATTCAACCAATCAAACATCCGAAAACGAATTAGGAGAGAAGAAGCAGAAGCATCCATTTCTAACAGCAAAATACACTGTTGTATATTTCTGTATTAGTGAGGTCACACAATTATTTCATGTTGACAACAAAAAGTGTCGTATCAATCAACGCAACCTCCATTGGTCAAAAAAGTATTGTATTAATATGTCATAATGAATAAGTGTTCCAAGTGATTTTTATTACATATGAACCTTGAGCAAGGCAAATGTATGGACATTTGTAGGTTTCATTATTCAAGAGTGGGGGCCTGAGCCCAAAAATTATTAACACTTTGACATAGTTATTTATAGAAATAGGTTGATCATGTATGTATATAGAGTAGAGTAGCAAAACGTGCCCTCGAGAAGGGAATTTAGAAATACATCAATAATTTTATATTTTCAATGATAGGCAAAAAATAATGTGAACAAAACATGTAGATAAGGTTTTTGAATAACTTTTTCACTCAATAAGGGCACCTTCATTATCAATCACAGCCTTTATACATCGACCATGCAGGAGTTGATGACAAACTCCTCTGACAAGTTGTAACATGGAGGACTTCAGTGAGGTGAGGAATCTCTTAGACCAGAATCGAACCATGTTATCTGCGCAGAACTTTTGGCACTTGGTGGACGTGTCAGCGTGGGATTAAAAAAAAAATCTCAAAAAGCAACACAATAAAAAAGAGGGAAACAAAGAGTAGTATTTGGTTTGGTAAGAACAGAGAAACAGAGACATCTTCGTTCCATCACAGTACACAAAACGAGGACCAATGTTTTGGCTGGATATTTGGTTTGGTAAGCCCCTTGGACCTTTTCTTTTGTCTCCACAAGGCAGCAGTCGTCGCGGCGGTTGATCATCTTTGAAAATCTACTTTCTGAGAAAATTATCACAATTGACCCATTCTTTGTGATGATTTTCTTTTGTTTTATAGCTCTCGTGATGGTCCTAGGGGCCACAGAGAAGAAGAAGTTGGCGAGGCTATTCATCGACTTAGTGGAGTCCTCATTTATATTCTTCACCAAACTTAACAAGAACTTCGTATCCCTCTATAAATTATGCCCTCCACTTCCTGACATCCTGGAAATGTATTCTCCATTTTTTTTTTAAATCTTCGCCAACTTAAAAACCACGCTCCAAGAACACTTAGCAATGTCCAGAATCTTCATCCCTTCAATTCCAGCATCTAGGAGATCTGAGATTTGTTCCCTTTTTGTTTGTTGCCTGCTCACGATGATGAAATGACAAAAGGATTATTTTTAGTATGTTTATGTAAAAAAGACGGAGGAAACAGAATATTAAAAAAATTATCACTAAACCTTTCATAGTAATAAGAAAATAAATATTAATTTACAGTTTTGCTGCCCTACCCTGTATGAGATTAAAAAGGGGCTAGCGACGCCTCTCCCCAAACATATAATGATAAGTTCTTTTAAATTAAAAAAGAAATTATCACGATATTTTACTCTCAGCTGTCGATTTTTTCACATCTTTTCCCCTTCATTCCATCACGTTTATTATATATCGCAACCTTTGTCGCGAAAATAACTAAATAAAAACGAATAAAATCAGTTGATAGGAGTGAGTCAATTCTCCCCACCACTGCAATAGTTATTCACTAATGAATTGTTTTGAATTTTTCTTATTCGAACTAATTATATTTCAATCCAACAAAGGGCGGAACACGGATAACAGATGATTTTGATTACTAAGTAAATATATAATCTGGTAATTGAAAAAAATATTTTTTTAAAGAAGCACTCGCCAACTTTTATTTTAATTTATTTTTAATTGACCTCCTTCCTTCTTGTACTTTTAGAGGAAAGGTTGCGATAGATCATTTACGACGATGTCATAAATGACATGGATTAAGGAAGAGAAGGGTAGGAACTGCGTGTTACGTCACTAAATTCATTTAGTTTACTCTTTAAGTTACTTAAAAATGTTACTCGATTGAATTTACTATCATTGAGTTTGACTCTGAAAATTTATTAATCTTTACGTAATGAACTAAATATATATCAGAATTTGTAAAAGCTACTAGTATGAACCTGCCCGTTCCACGGACGTATGGGAGATGAAAATCAAAAGTGTGATGTGATGTCAATAAACTAACCTACTCCTAAATTTCCTCAAGTGAAGATCCCTTAATACATGTACCAACTTTAAATTCTCATAAATTTTCATTTCAATTGCAGCAATCCAAGATGTCTAATCTTGGATGTTACTACCAGAAAAATTATTGAACAAATTGAATTCTGATAATTGTTTATGCAATCCAAAACGAATTAACTGACTATTGCAATTGCCCTTCCTTTCTTATTTTTTAATAGTATAGTGAAAAACAAAAAATGTTGCTGGGAAGAAAAAACGGAGGAAGAAGATTCAAAAGTTTATTTTTGTATATATAAGATTTTACTCTGAAAATTCATTTGTCTTAAAATGTATTTGTTTGTTTTTGCTGTTCCATCCTGTGTTAATGTTTCACCAAATCATCAGAAATAATAAACAAGTCCCTCAAGACAACCTCGAACTTCTTTATTATCAACCAAAAGCATTCAATGACTATGAAATTAGTATAATAAGTATACTATTATCGCAACCTCGACTCCTTTTTTGAGAATGTAGGAGTTTTTTTTATTTTGTTAATTTGATTTGATGTTTGATTCATAAGCACCGTGGTTCCTTTTTCACATAATTTGAACCCTCTCCCCTTTCAAAGAGTTTCATCTCATTATCATCTTTTTTTTTTTAAAAGGTCACTCATTTTTTTTTCAAAAATATAAAAGGTCAATCCTTTTTTTATAAATTTTTTGTCACCTGTTCCTTATGACGTAATTTGGAATGCTATTCATGACTCCCCCCTTCTCCAACGAGGAAAGACGTGGTTTTAGACGTCCTGAACATCTAGGTTTGTAAATGTCTCTTATGAAGTATAATATTTTGTCAATCTATTACAGGTATCAAGCCCATAGATGATCAATGTCATGAAAAGTCTGAGTGAGGCACTCTATCCAATCTCAAAACTCTGAAAGCAACAACAAAATACATATTTATAAACATTTGTATAGAACTTAAATACCCTCTCTGAGAGTTGGAGAGAAACGCTGAGCCACACTGGGGTCAAATTCCATGCATCCCACAGTCTTACATATGTTTATTATATCTACTTAGTAGTGTATGTCTTAACCTTGGGGATTGTCTGTGACGTGTAAGTGTTTTCTTTGTCAAAGTATGGATATGTTTATATTTGAATTAATTAGAAAAATATCTTGGCAACATTCGAATTCCATGAAACTACATGTGATTAGTCCTTAAATTCTTCTTTTGTTATATTCAAAACGTTCGGGGAATATAATCAAAAAATATATATTTCCTTTTAAGTGAAAAAAAAATCAAAATTTAGTTCCTAATTCTCAAATTTTTCAGAAGATAATAATAGTATTTTACCTGAAGCAGTTAATGTAGAACGATTTATGATAAATAACAATCAAAGAAAGTTTAGATCTTACAAAAAGCACAAAACAAGTGCACACTATGGGATGGCTAAAATGTATTCCTGCCTCCCATTAAAATCAAAAATTGTACTAAAAACTTTAACACCAATTCAGGTATTCATTGCCTTTATGTCATCAATCACTATAAGGGCAAGTATTCTTTTTATAAAAATATCATTTTTTGTGGAGAATGTACACTTTTTCACTTTGAAAAGCACTTTTCAAAAAAAAAAAGTTGTAGCTTATGTTTAAAAAAAAGGTGCATACAATACAATACAGTACAATAGTATCTCATTTATGGAGAAATATTTTAAGATGCATGAGCTACATATAAACGTTGATCGATATGGCTCCAACTTTATATGTCTTCCTTTCATACCAAAATATACTTTTTGAATAAAACGTCGATTTAAGGACCACTCTAATGAGCATAGGACGTCATACGTGGCACAGTATGAAAATACAGCATTAACAAGCACAATTTTATATGAAAAAAGTTTCTTATTTTATTCTGCCAAAAGTATATGAGGTTTTGTGAGTTTTTGTATCGCACGTGAAAAATAGGCTATAAATGTTTTATCAAATAAAATATTCCTCAACACCTATCACTTCAACTAGAATTAAATTTTGCTGTGTTAGCTTGATAAAACATTGCAAATCATGGAGCAGATGTTAAGGCGGATTGCCATACCTATCACGTGTATATGGACACATGATTGATTTTAAAAATCTTCAAACCTTTTCAATTCTTCCTTTCAAAATATTGAGGTTCTGAGATTTAACATGTGTCATAGTTGAAGGAGTAAAATGATCATGGTAAATTACATTTTGGAAATACGAAAAATACTCACATGCCATTTTTTTCTTGCCAAAAAGGAAACTTTAAAATCACAGAACCTCTTCGTTTTCACTTGAAGAGTTGTTTCGATTATTATGCAGAGTACATAGCAACACATTGCGTGTTTACGTATCATAGTAACACAGATTTAACCCAATGAAATGATTAAACGCAACGTGCACAATATATTTAAATGATGAGTCAAATACTAAAAATATGAAAAGTAGAACTCTGACAATCACAGCATCATCATATTCAAGTCTTAATAATGGCCTGTTTCGACACAAAAATCCCATTTTAATGAAAGTTAAATGAGCTTTAATAAACAAAAAAATATTTTAAATGCCTTAAACATTCCCAAAATCAGTTATTTATTGTCCGTAGCAGAACTTAAGCAGACTTAAGGCAGGGAAATAAAATGGTGTTGTCCCAACAGTCTAATGTACATTTATGGGGAAAAGATGAAAAAATATTCAAAACTCACGAAACCTCTCCTTATTTGAATTTTGATATGGGATGGGAATTGTACACTTCAGTTTAATTCAGCCCAAAAGAAAAATAGGTTTTGTGAGCACTGAACATTTGATTTTTTTTCTTTTATCCATCAAATAATTAACACGTCGTCAGCTTTATTGTATCACGCAACCTTCCTCCAAATAGAAACAGAAAAGGAGCATAAAATCATTTGGTAGTTAGCCAAATAAGTTGATCCTTCCAATTGCTATTTATCTTTTAAATACTGCAACACTATCGTTGGTCCTCTTAATAATGAAATCCTACTCAGTATTTTATTCGAAATCCACCAAAAAGAGTCAAGAAAGAGCTCAGAAACTACAATCGAAGCAATATATTTTTTAATAAAGCCATATTTGTAGCTATACATTTGAATTTGTATATAATAACCAAAATGTATCCATAGAATAATAATATCACAATTAAGTATATTTACACTACTATGAGGGATCAAAAATAAATTGTATTCCTCTCCTTTTAAAAACGGTGCACACATGAGTATTTTTGTATTCGTGAGATAATGCCATGGATCAATGTGTATTTGATATAAAAATGTTCAACATCACGCAACCTCTCCTTGCTATTCCATGATTAGCTTTGTGATTGGCTTTGCTGTCTACAATGTTCACAATAAGAAAAAAGAAGAACACAAATGAACGAACGCAGAAGGTCTTACTCAAATATGTATACAATAACATTAAAAGTAAGGGAAAAGAAGGAGGAAGAAAAAAAGCTTTCCTACCTTCCAGCCAATCAGGAACAACCACTCTTCAATCCATCCTCTTTTCTTCTTCTTCTATACTCTTTTGTATGGCTCCAACATAATATATTAAGGAAAAACCTACGTCCTCATGGTTCCTTCCTCTTCTGTCTCCCTTTTTTTGAATGGTTCTTTGGTGGTTAATGGGAACCAATTCCTTTTTTCTTCTTCTTTTCTTTCCCTTCCTGTCAAAATGAATAGAGAGAGAGAGAGAGATAATTGACACTGATTGGCTCCAAGGAGAAATGGAAAGAAGAGGAACAACAATAAATAATATTTTTGTTTGGGAAAAAAGGTTGGATTTAATATAATTGAATTTGTACGAATCAAAGCTATAAAAGAAGGTGACTATTAGCGCCTGTTAGCTTCATGATATTTTCTTGGATATATGAGTTATACCTTTCCCTCGTACATATGCAATTGCAGAACAGTGCTTTTGTCAAAGATATTCTGATTTTTTTACTCAAACTACTTTTACATAACAACTTCAGATCCAAAATGACTAAAACTTTGGTGAATAACTCTTAAATGATGTTAAATAGATGTGACTTTTCAGACAACCTTCGTATGTATATGTTGTAACTTGTATAAGCAAATCGTACAAGTTACAACCAAAAAATGTGATAACGGATTTACAATACTTGGAATAAGGATTACATCAGGGATGATCGTTATATTAGTGGTGTCATTTTTGATTATTTCAATACAAATGACTCAAATAAAAATATTCTTTGACACATTATAAAGTGCTATGTTCCCACAGTTATATTACTCATAAACAAATAATAAATATTTGATTTGAATAAGTCAAAATGAAATGATCGTATCAATGAATAGTTAATAATTAGAATAATTAGAAATGTTGTCATTTAATAATGAATTTTACGACTAAGAAATATAATTATACAAATTGCAACTTATACAGACCTTTTTAGTGACATTTTAGAGGATATGATATAAAGGAATAAAATATATTCATCCAATAGAAACGGATAACGAAACCTCACTTGTACATATTCCATTTAATAACTAAATTTGACCTTTTTTTAGTCACTTAATTTGTCTCACAAATCAATTTATTTATTAATCATTTGTTATTTAGTAAAGGTTTTTCCTAAGGCTTTTACAATTTAGGAAAGGAAATGGAAAATATTCATGCTTAAAAATTATATATTATTGTTATCTGTTGATTTGTCTATTTTTCACCTCATTAAAGCTTCCTTCTAAATGCAATAAAAAGAAGTCTTTAAATATACTGGTAGTCAATCAAGGACGTAATATTCAATGGATCGTTACCTTAATTGTATCTTAACACTTTTTCTCTGAAAGGAATGCTTAAAATTAACTAAAATAATATTATTCAATAGTTGAGGTAAATTGATGGTCCTAACTGCTGAACAAGAACCATTATGAGGTTGGATATTGTTAAATACGTGTAACGTCCAGCAACCGCTTCTTTAATAACTTTTAAAATATATTTTCCTACCTTTTATGTATTACATTTACCAACAAGCAGGGTTACCAATGACGTCTCCATAAATAACAAGAGAGACTTTACAAATCTCCTAGTTTTATGTTAGTCCCTATTATTTGGTCCAGTCCAGAACGGATGAAAAAAAGAAGAAATAAAGTTCAGTGACGTCCTCAAGGACAAACTCTATCAGTTTCAGGACTGACGTGCATGACTGAACTGGACGGGACTGTAGTCATCAGTCTTCAAAAATTCTTGTGTTTCCCCTCCGACCTTCTTGTTGCCCCGCCTTGTGGTAATAACATGTGGAGGAGGCACAGACACTCCCAGAGTGTACATTGAAGCATTAGTCAGGTAAGACCATGTACAAGGAATATTCAGGATATAGGACACTAATAATGAAAAAGGTATGGTTAGAAAATCAACAGCTGATAAAAAATAGATAGGAGTTGTGGACTTGAGTTTAATGTAAGTATATATCGTCCATTATATCTCTCAACCTTTCCTCAGCCGAAAAGAATAAGAAAAAAAGGTCATGTACTAGAATTCAGGTTCAAAGTTCTTTCTGATTGAAACTTTTACAACACTACTAACAAAGTAGAAAATCCAAAATTGACAAAAAAGAAAGAGAATTTCGAGTGTATTAGAAATGTGGATAATGCAATAATTAAATGTTCCATTGATGGTACATACCTATTTACCTATGGTGTACTCAATAAAAATCATCCATTGATGAGAAATATTCTGTGGCACATTATAAAATGATTAATCATTATTGCTAATTATATTGATTGATGATCTAGTCAAATTAGAGATTGAAACAGAGCGTAATTGTAAATTGTTGGGATAGGCTTTTGAACTTATCTTCAATATATCTCAACCTTTGTGCAGTCTAATTATATAAGTTACATGCTTTATTTGCACTAGTGAATCAGCAGCTCGTGAAATTCATTAATAACCCGAGATATATTTCCCAGAAGCTCCACAATGCTATAACCATTTTGTGAGGTTCAGTTATAGAAATAAAGTTGACTCGGTAATAAAATATAAAGTACATTAGTTTTTTTCCCAAAATTATATCAAGTTGATAAAAGTTCGAATCGACGTAGCATTACTATTGCGTATAAAAAGAATGTATCAATGCATGTCTCTCCATAACCACAACAGAACAATGCATTGCGATCGGATATTATTTACCTGTTTGTACAGTATCCTCTCAACCTACTAATATTTATTTAAAGGGATATTTTATTTTCAATGCATAAATGATAAAGATGTATGTCGTAATCTTCTTTCTACATATATTCATATTTAATTACACATTTTTAAGGAATATTTTTTTTCTATTCAGTTTTTGTGGACTTTTAGTTTTTTTATTTAGTCATTATTGACATCAGCTGTATAGATGTCCATAAATATTTATAAATGACTCTTATGTCATCATTTATGACTCATAACATGATGCAGTTTACTCATGGACCATTGGTCTGCCACATGAATGGAAACAATCATATACATATGTATAAATAAGGGACTCTACTCATTAATTGATCAAGCATCAGACTAGTGTTGTATCGGTCCTTATCTAAAACTGAATACTGCAGTCACACTTGTTTGTCATTTAATAAGAACTTGTATCTTTTTTGTCATCTTTTCACATTTTTAGGAGCAAATTTAGGACCAACAGTCCTCAGGTGAATTAGACCAAAATACTTAACAATGAATAATTGATAATAACTTATAGAATAGTCGGTTAAAGAAACAACCAGGAATTTATTTTAACGTGTGATCAAGAAAGCAATCACATTTTTATTTAAAAAAATAGTTTTTCTAAAGGCTTATTTCAAGAATGATTTTACGATAAGATTTAAAAATATACGAATATCAAGTTCAATTTGAGTATATATATATTTCACAACTTATTAATTATCAAAGGTATTTTATCTACAATTTGATTCTTTAATTAATGACCCAATTATTAATTATCATTTCGATAAATTATTTTAATTTGTTCTTTAGTCAATTCAATACACTTTTGAAGATATTTGGTACATTTTTTTTTTTTTTTTTTTTGGTACAAGGTATTTTATTCATTATATCGTTAAAAAAGGATGCTTCACTCAATGGTATTATTTAAGTAAATATCAACCAAATGGTTGAAATTATATTATAATTCACCCTCTTCCCACTCCAAGTTTTATTTATCAAATAAGACTAAAAAGTTTTAATTACAAAAAATATTCAATGAAAATAGGTTTATAACTTTTTGTTTATGTTTTAAAGGTTTTTTGTATGTTCTACTAAGACAAAGTTTGAAAGAAAAGTTTAAAATGAATAAATAATAATTTAAGAAGGTTCCTACATACAAAAATAAGTTTTTATAGTTAAAAAGATGCAAGGATAATTGTGGATAGAGATATTATCTTGATAATTCTGGTGTGGCTATAGAAAAATGTTTATCTGAGAAGTATGCACTGTAAAAATGTTGTTGTATAATAGTTTTGGATTACTTGCATTCGAAAAAGACTCAACCTTAGTAAAGTCAATAATTTTTTGAAAATGCTTGACATCGTTTTTATTATATTTTTGAATTTTCGACTGTTTGAAGTAAATCATAGGCACAACTCGACACTCGAGAGTATTAGGTTGCTATTTATATTTCTGGTCTAATAATGAAAAAAAAATATATTACTTGCAAAATTGGCTTTATTGATTTACAGATTTTCTTTACAGCAAAGTTTCATGAAATATGCTATAGATCCAGTTCATTCCGATACACAAAAAAACCTCATTTTTCCCGGTGGGTCTCACAGCATCGATATATTTTGGCAACAACACCCGATTTTGGACGACCTTTACAAAATGGAGCAAATTCCAGACTCACTTGAATTTTTTATACCAACTTTTTACTGTACTGTAGAATGGTACATGAAATGGTACCACGAAAGTGGTATCGAGTCAATTCCATTTTTTTACTGAAAAGAATATTCGAATCACTATAAAATACTCAAATCACGTTAAATGACAAAATGTTATTATAAATTTGATACATGTAAATACCAAACTACCAACTGAATAGAACAAATGAAGCTTACATCATATAGGTTTTTTATAAGACAGCAATATAAGTAGGAACTTAAGTACCAAATTCAAAAGTACAGTAAAAATCTACTACAAACACTCATTTCTTTTTTAAAGGTGAGTTTGTTACAAACAACCTCCATCACTAAATATTGTCTTCCTCCTTTCCTTCTTTTCATTTATTAATTAACCCTTTTAATATTCAAACGGAAGGATTTTTAGTACTGTGCATATAATCAGATTTACTATAAAAAGTCACACAAAAATAAATACATTATCAAACTAATTACATTCTCCTACATATTAGTTTAATTACTACAACAAGTTGACTGTTGTATTAAATAGGAGAAATCAGGACATTACATATTATGTGTTAATTCTCAAAAACTCGACCAAAATCAAACATTGGTAATCAAGTCATAAATCCTCGTACACTTTTTCTACAGATGTAAACATTTAAATTTTGCAAAAATTCCATAAAAAGGGAGAAATAACAAAAACCGGTTTCCTTTGAGGTGTTTATTGAAGAAATAAAATCAGCCGTAGGTCTTTTAGGAGTTCCAAAATACAGAAGTGGAAAACTTCGTCAAAAAATCGTTGTGTGCATCAAAGCTGGTGACAATCCTTCGTGATTGCACGTAACTTTGGGTTCAGTAGGACCACTGTATACAACGCCAATAATATCTACAACGAAACAGAATCCTTTGTCGATTGTCAAAGGTCTGCATAGAAAGCCTCATAAGGAGTTTGACAGCAAAGATAGACGCGAACCTTTGTGACAACATCTGCTAAATGCCTAAAGACCTCAGGGTTCACTAAACGGCTCTCCGGTGCAATGTTAAGGAGGATTTTGGCCTCAAGTCTAGGGCAATTACAAAAATTCAGGGTTTTACGGCTTTACACAGACAAAAGTGGGTGGAATGATCGAAGATCCTCCTTAATATATTGAAAAAAACCCAAAAGGATAGTCCTCATTTTTTCGGGTAAAATTTTTTTCGCATTCGACCCTGTCAGCAACTCCCGAGGCCATCGTTACATCTCCCAATGACGCCCCCCGAGGTAAAGTTCACCAAGGGTTCGAAACACCCAGCCGATGCGATGATGCTCGGTGTAATTGGATCAGACGGTTGGATTGGGACACAGGACAGAGCACCTTGCCACCCATCCAAGCTGGCCCAAAAGTATTTGAAGACAAATTAGGGGCGAATGGATTCTGGTCCTAGGAAATGTGGCCCGCCAACTCCTCCAACCTGATCCCACTTGACTACTACGTGTGGCACGCCATAGAGAGAAAGACCAACGCCCACTACCATAGCAGTGTGGAGGTCATGAAGGCCAAGGTGGATGAGGAATTGACCCAAATTCCGGAAGACACCCTCAGGAAAGTTGCGAGTAAGATTCAAACCTGCGTGGAGCTCTGTAATATGGCAAAGGCAGAATTTTGGAAAAATAATAGAACTTAAAATATCCTTCATCCCCTTCTTTATAAATTTTTTTGGTATCATTAATATGAAGGCTAGATTTTTCTTTCTTTTTCTTAAAGTAAAAAGTGTACGAGGACTTATGACGCATACAATATTTTTTAATAAATATTTATGAAACCTTGCGGCAATAATGATTAACTTTTTCCTTTTGATAAAATTCTAATTCATACTCTATTTTGGCTTTTTGATTTTCCGTTGAATCTTTTACGAAATGGATTAATTATTAAATATATATTTGTGTAATTATGTTGCAACTTGTTGTGTACTAGTTGTTTTTTAAAGTCTACGGATCCCACTCTCTGGAATTATGTAACCTGATCCAACTCGTTACAAAAATACTTTTATAGCTCCTGATGAACAAGCTTGGGGTTATGAAATGTATAAAGGCTGAAAGTCTACTCGTGCATCACTAGAATTTAAAAGTAACTCTTTTTATGAAAATATGAAGCATCTGAAATTTCACATTATATTATATTCAAAATGCTCAACTTTTATGTAGATTTTAAACAAATCATTTAAGTCACTCATCCATAATGTGACAGTTTGTAGGTTTGACTCCTACTCCATGTTTTATTTTTTAAAGTATCAAACTTGGATTACTGGGTGTGGCCTGAAACTTAAGACACTTTTTAATTATAAGCTCGAAAGTATATATTTATTAATATAATAAAAAAGATAGCAAAGCTTGGAGTGTGTTCTTTGAAACCAACTTCAACCAAAACAAAATCCGAACCAACTTCATGCTGAAACAAAAGTCCGAAATGTGTCTCTGATGACCATTAACTCTGCATGATATACAGCTGATCTTCTTCTTCAAACAAAAACCAATATACCCAACAACAAAGTAGAGAGCATTACTCTTCACCTTGGAACCTAGTTCCAGGATGTCATCTGGTTGCCAGTTAGTCCAAATGAGTTCAGCTTTTACCAGATCTTCATCCAGAAGAGCTTTAATTTCTGAAGTAGTCATACCTGAAAATTTAAAAAAGTAAAATATTGTAATGATATTATTATATTCTAAAAATAAGAAATACCTAAATAAAGAAGCTTACTATTAACAAATATATTTTTTACCTGAGAATTTGACAAGACTCCGAATATGAGTATTTTTCTCTGCCTCCTAGATCTGTCTCACGCTGATGTAGTAGATATCTCCACTTAGTTGTCTGTACCAGCCGAACCTTCATTCGATGGGATCAGACTGGAACATGCCGAGGAGTACATAGGAGAAGTCATCTAGGAGAAGATACTCTGCCAGATCTGCTGCCGCAAGGTACGTCTGCCTTGTTGCTAGGAAGGTTTTTGCCGTGAGGCCAGGTGCTTTACTGTTTTGCCACTCGATGAGAAAGTCGACAAAATCTCTCAAGAAATAGAGGCCAGGTTTGTTAATATCAGAAATTGCTTCCCAATGCGCAATTCTCTTTTCCTAGTCAACTCCGGGTGTCTCTGACGAGTTGAAAAACTTAACTAACTCGTTTAGAATGTCTTCCTAGGTCTCTCTTTGATTCAATTCTTCTTTTGCTCCCAGAAAGGAAGCCAAATTGAGAGCTTGAATCATAGTGTTGACCTTGCTTTCTGAGTGATGTGTGACACTACCTTTTTGTCAATCAACACATCAGAGTGGTACATTATGAATGACACATCTGTCTCAACCTGGATGCTGGCTACTACTTGGGGGCCTAATTTCTGGATTCGGATAGTTTCAAAAGGGCAACACTTGGTTTTCTGATGAGGATGAAGTCTGATGGGAGTGTCTCTTTTGCCAATGTGTCAGCAAATTCTTCCACAAAGAGGACTGACTCCTCAATCAAGAGTTCAAATTCCAGATGCTGTCGTAGGTTGTGAACGTTTGAGCCCTACGTGATGTGGTCGCAGCTTGAGTTGGCCTTGATGATGTTTTAGGAGTTGAGAGGTAGTTGGGGCAGTTTGGCCATAGGGATGGTACTACATCTGGTTTTTGAGGTACATGTAAATGAAAGACAGTTATAAGCATACGCATCAAAAGTGAACAGCTGTCTTACCTCTTCTTTGGAGCCTTACTAAGGGTCTGACTTCTTTTAGAATCACAGATGAAATCAGAGTGGTTGAAATGCAGGGAACACAGCTTTGTACTTTTGGATGGTGCCTAATCTGTCTTCTTCAGATCTCTTTCTCTTGGAATGGCTCTCAGCCAGGCGGTATCAACTCCAGGGTTTCTCTCTTTGCTTGGCCACAGATGGATCGTAACACCAGACTGTTATGACTCGTTGTCATAGCCCGTTCTACACCCTGGAGCACAACACTTAGTGGGCACGATTGGAATTACAAAATACAATAAAGATGGCGACCACAAAGTAACTAATAGTTATTAGTTATTACTTATTATCTTACCAAACACGTTGCATTGTTTTGAGTTCATGTTTGCGGGTGTCTAGTCCTGCTTATAGGAGTCCTTGGCAGGAGATATAGCACACTCTGTTCAAATTTTTATTTTTGACGAAAAAAGTAAAGAAAAAGGAGTGGAAAAAGGACTATCATTTTTAATTTTGTACAAAATACCTGCATAATTTCCAATGCAGTATGAATAAAAAAATCATTGTTATTTTCATTTAAGCTCATATAATCCTTTGGTCGTATCTAGGTCCTTACGGACCCTGCCTCTCTTCTTTTTCTATCCTCCATGATGATGTAGATGGCATTCCTTCTGGAATCTTTATTCAAACAAACTAAAGTACTTAAAATTATATGTTCTATGAGTGCAAATAATCTTTGAATGAAGTTTCAGTACCCCCTTTTTTCATTTTTGTTAGATGTTTATTTGGTTCACTGAAGGCAAAGAAAAAGTGTTCAGAATCATACTTATTATGAGGATATTCCTTTATGTGAAAATATTTTGGGATTATAATAACCACGCTCGTAAGTTCTTTCGAAAGATTTCTTATTTGGATGTAAATCCTCAAGAGGGATTTGGTCCATTTTGAAGAATTATGCGAATTTCTATCAAGTACTTTTGATCCCTGCTATAATTGTTCTTTTGAGACTCATAAATGATTGGAACACATCCTTGTATTGCTTCAACTTTGATTGGATCCGTATGACAAGGGAAGTTTGACACAAGGGATCCTAATACTCTTTTAAAATTTCTTGATCCTCTTAACTTTCCATCATCAAATTAAAAAAGATTTTTGAAAAGCTATTCATTGAAATGAAAAAGACGAATAACCTATAGTAATGGACTGTTTAATTAATGTTCCATAAATCTAATAATATCACCTGTGTGCCTTGTATTAACTGCTATCCCCCATCGCTACCTATTGCTCTGATTGAATCAATACTAGTTATTAATGAAAACAATTCATTTGCAATATGCTCTGCTTTTCAAAAAATAGGTGAGAAATTATTTAGGTATTTAGCTCCAGTTTCTACAATCACAGTTATACACTCTTCTATAATTTCAGGCTTTCCAGATCCCGGTAGACATTTCGTAAAATCTTTGTGCTCATCAAACTTAATACATACGAATTTATTTTTTTCTTTATACTTTTGGTTAATTTGTATTCCATATAAAGGATATTTTGGGGAGTTGCAATCTTCAGATATCTTAATAATGCATTGCCATATATGTACTACAGCCGAACAAATTGAAAGTTCATATCTGATTAGAATTTGGCTTGTTTTTTGGAGCTCAGCATTATTTCTCCGTTTCACTTACTTCATTACTTAAAGGATTCTCATAATCCGAATTCATTTCATAATGATTAAAAAGATCATTTTACTTGATTAAATTAATATTGTTCTTTCTAGAAGCTGACCATTCTTTCTTTCTATTGATCTGGTTTTTTTGAGTATCTAGATCCTTTTTTCTTCATTTTGAACAAATTTGAACTTCTTTGAAAAGTTTGATTATTCTAAAAATAAATTTATCCTCTGGTATTTTTCAGAATCCCTCACAAATACAGTTGTTAATTTTAAAATAACCTATTTCTTTATTTTTATAGCAACAACATAAAGCAATATCAAAAAGTTGCGACAATTTATCCAAAAACTCAACAACATATTCATCACGCAAACCCCTTTGCAAATATATCTTCTTTGCGCAGTCTTTGGTCTCTTCCACTAATTTCTCAACTTTTTGCTTCAAGTATTTTGATGCAGTTTGAATGAATGCTTGCCCTCTTCCAAATAATCTTGACATAAGAAGCAATTATTCCAATGATTATAAGACGTTATTTTCTTCATATTCTTACTCCATTCGGATGTTGATTTTAACGATACATGTAACATCTTATTAAATCTACCTTACTTGGTAAAATATTCCAGGGTATATCAGAGGGACTTCCAAACAAAATTACACCCGGGTTGTCCTTGTTCCTGAAGCCATGATACCAGTAACTAATTTGCGTTCAATGATGTGTCAAACAACGAACATATTTTAATTTCGCATCAAGTAAGTAAGGTTACATTTAGTTATACGTAATTTTTGTTAAGATGAGCATATCGCTTGATAAGCAGGAATTAAAGTGGATATTAGAAAATACAATAATCATTTTATATTTGGAAGGCACAAGAAATAAAATCTTTGAAATTCCTATTTTCTATTGAACATTTAAAAACAAATAAAAATGATTTTTTTTTGTTCATACTGCCAACCAATTATTGCTATGTATTTTGTACAAGAAAAATAATAGGGTTTCCACTCCTTTTTCATTTAGTCAAAGTTTTTGCACTCAAAGTATATTAGCTACAGTACATGGACTACATAAATAAATGAACTAAATTAACATGTTTTTGACAAAACAATCAATTTTTTTATCAAATAAGTTTTTCTTTCCATACCTATTTTTAGAAATACAATATTTTTCATTCGATTTTGATCATTTTTGGAGGAGTTTTATTGCTGGACGGAAGCTTTTACCGGAAGGAGCCTTTCGAGTTCCATCAAAACAAAAAATATTGCAGGGTATTCTTACTAAAACCTAAGTTTATGTCATGATCAGTTCGGATTTTGGTTTGGTTGAAGTTGGTTTCATAGCACACACTATATCACTATATTATAGCCATATATTTTTCTATTTTCTTCAAACACTCCTTGAAAACAATTACTTCTCATTACATTGGCGGTAATGATGGCATTTGGGTGGCGTACACACCCGTTGCAGACAATTTCTTCGCTTACACAATCCAATTGCAAATTGACGGAGGCCATCAGGTCGGCGATGTTCGGGTGACGGACGTTACAATCAGCCAGAACGTAAAATTAAACGTTTTCATGTTAGAGCCGTTGAGTGCCGCATAGACCTAGGCCAGAAGTACATCCTGTTGCTATTTTCAAAGAGGAACTTCTATGTGGCGTTTGCCGCATGGAAAGGATTACCATCCTGCTGGAAAGCCGCTACTTGACGAGGTAGATTGTGTTCCTGAGCACCTTGAGCTAGTCAGAAATCTCGGTGGAAGTCATTTTCACAGAGAAGTACAGAGCTCTTGATCCAAGTGTCTCTTTTTGATCTCATTTTCACCTTAAGAGTGACCAGCGATGAAAGCTAGGAAAAATACAATAAAGTCCACAGTTTGTGACGCAACTTCAAGCCTTGAAAGAGTTTATAGTTGTGTTCTAATTTCCATGGAACACCCGCTATATGATGCACCTGTAATGTATATAAATAGTTCTTTATTTTACTGTATATACGAGCTTGAGAAAAAAAAAGACTAAAAACGTATACTATTGTTTTTGTAGAGTATACTTCCATTATTCAAAATATTTTGGTCCTGTATAGGGTATCATTTATTATCCAGACATTGACTGCATTACCGTTAAAACTTTAAGCCGAGGGATTCTTCAATATGTATTCAACATATAATCTATTAATTATATAACATCAAATGAAGCTTTTATGATGCAATAGTTAAATGCAGGATTGTTTGGAATTTCCTGCAAGTCTAAATCTGTCAGAAATCCTAAAAAAAGGGCTTGAGGAACTTTCCTTCTAAGCAAACCTTTTTTAACATATCTAGTTTAACAGGAAGATCTTCTTTTGCAAAAATCAAATAGTTTTAATAGAGTGAATGAAGGAAATACAAAGGTTCTGTACCTGAACAGATTATTAGGTATTTTTTTAGGAAGAAAGAAAGAGGCAAAACGTGACCAAAGAGACTTGCATAAAATATATCTACTGTCATATACATATGTATGTACATTAGCATGGTTCTCAAATTGTGGGTTTATTTTGCAAATATTGTCAAAACCTTGAATGAAAAAAAAAAAAATGAAAGTGAAAAAGTGAGTTCTTATTGAATATATCCATAAAAAATCAATTTACGTGAATGATTGTGCAATTTCTATATTTTTCTTACATTCATAATAATTATATTCCTTAAGCTTTATACATCATAAAGATGTTACCAAAATAATCATATTTGACTCCAATGTCCTCTTAACATTAAAATATAAGAAAAAACTAATTTAAGGACCACTCTAATATCCATACATGAAAATAAAGAATCAGAGAATTTCCCGAATTCGATAAATAAATATTCAAGAAAATAATTGTAATTATTCAATGCAAACCTCATATCAAGTATTTCTCTCCTTCTTCTGATATTTTTTATTATTATTTTGCTTAGATGAGCACACATAATTTTTGCAAAGAAATAATAATTGAGGAATAATTATTTGAGTTGATCATTGGCAACTTTTATTTATTATACAAATAGATATATTAAATACAAAAGAATGGAATTTGATATATACCGGTAAATATATGTATGTATGTTTACCCAAGTATATGTCGGAATGTGATGGAATGCGTAGTTGACTGGTCCCTTATAAAAATAAAAAATTAAACTTGGATGACTCAAACTTAAAAAAACAAGAACTTTAGTATACTAAAGTGAACCATTTTTTCAATATGACTCAAACTTCCCCTAAATATTTTTATAAAAACTCAAATTATAGTCAAAACAAATCAAAGCATTCTATTAATTAATAATAGTCAAATTGTAATATAACTCATAAGAACATATTATTAATGTAGATACATTAGGGCTGGGACAGTACACTAAACACACGGTACAAACCGCGGTTCACCCTTCATGGTACGCGGTTGTGTATGGTAAAATGATAAAATGTTTTTTTTAAAATAGAATTAAAGTAGTTGTACAAGTTTTTTCGTTATTTTATACCTTAGTAATTAATTATTTTGTGCAAATAAATTACTCCAAAATATTAAACTTCTTTAAAAAAAAAACAAGGTTGATTTAAATTATTCACGGGTTAGATAATAGTATTATTCATAAGAATACATATGCATTTTTTAGCAAAAAAATGAATTGTCTACATTTTCCGTGAATGACCAAGACCGTTTGGAAGTCAAAATATTCACCAGTTGTCGAAAAAATTATTTTGTCTGATACAGATGTACCTGTAGCTATTAGGTATTGTGAAACTAACTTGGAATCATTTGAGAAATTTATCTTAATTATCCCTCTACCATACAACCGAGATCCATTTTAGCATTTTTGTAAATCTTTATATTTTATTTTTTTTTAAATCACATTCGTAGGTATCATATCAATATTTAAGGTGCAATAGATATTTATGACACAAAATATATATATTCTATTTTATAAAAAATATTATTTCCTCTGAATCTGAGGTATATGAGTGACTGTGCATAATATTTTGAAATAGTTTACCTAATGAAAGAAAGGATTAGAGGAAAAAGACATTCCTCAGTCTACGGAAACTAAAGCCCGCCATGATAGTGTAAATAACAAGTAAGAACTATTTAAGGTATTTATGTAATTACACATTATCACAGAGTCATCTATGTACATATGCACGGATCAATAGAACTTAATGAGCCTTGGAACAACCCCAAGTTATACCATTGCAAGTGAGGTGAGGATAAAAAAAACACTTTCTGTCTGTCATTATTTAATATACATAATTAATCATATTTAAAACAAATTGAGCATCTGGTTAATGAAGTTAGAAGTACTTAATGGATTCATTATAAATGGTCGATCGTAATCAAACCCAATAATATATTTCTTAGTTCTTTTTGTCACTTACTTGACTACCTTATTTAAAAGTGGGTTTCAATTAGTGTTGAATTTGAGCCAAAATTCGGATTTACTTGATCTCGAATTATAAGCAAAACTCAAAAGATGGGAATGGTGATGATTAGTCACATATCTAAATACTATTACACTCAAGAGGTCAGTCAAAACTACAGATGCTGGACATCCGACTTAGTCCAGAAGCTTTGATTTATTAATAATGATCTCAACTATAAGATTTTGAGTCGACTCTAACACTAGTTTCCATCAATTGATTTATATGTTCTTAATTAATTATTCCTATTTAGAGCGTCCTCAAAAATTAATTAATTAATGAACTGTATTATTATAAAAATACCTCCTTGATCCTCCATTCAAAGATTTGATGTGCCTTGTATTCCATTAATAGATGTTTAAAAAGATGGATAGACAAATTAGCCGTCAATATAATAAAGTGTTTTGAAAAAGAAGAGAGAGAGAAGGGGGGATAATAAAGAAAAGAATAAGAAGAAAAACACGCTAAATAAAACGACTGGTCAGCGTGAAAAAAAATACTTTACAAAAATTTAAGTGGATACGGATATTTTTTCCTTCTCTTCTTCTTTTCCCCTATATTTTGTCGTTGTTTAAAAAAATATCGTTTCTCCCTCTTTTTTTTTTGAAAAGAAAAACACAGCTGTGAAATTTCCCGAATTATTTTAAAAGATTATTTATATAAATACAAAAAATATATCATTTTACTTTTTATTTTGATGACATAGTCGCAAACTAAGGTGCACATTAACATATAGTTGAGTTGGCAATAAATGGATGTTAAAAAAGACATTTTTTTGATGCATTATGATGATTATAAATTCTCAAAAAGTGTGTGGTAAATTTTTTTTTATATGGCCCCTGACAAATATGTATCGATTCCAATGGCAGAATAAGGGCCACCCCATTTTTTTTGTAATCCTTAAATATTTAGTGACTCAGTTAAAAGATCCCAATTCCATTGTCAGGAGAGGTCACATACGGAAAATTTGTATAGAGAATGTTTGTACTGGGAAAATTCGTCTAGGATAAAGCTCACCAGTGGAAAGGATCGCATTCTTTATTTAATATAAATAATAATCGCACATATTTAATGACTAATGTGTTCAAACCAGAGACAAAAAAAGATATATTAATAAATATACGAGTAAAGAAAAATAAACAAACACGACATAATTCGAATGAAAAAAGTGATATTCACTTAATGATCATAACATGTATAATAATACATAATGTATTATTCATATTGAAAAAGACTCATGGGTGAACAAACCAGAATAACATTAGATTAGGCAAGAGCAGCAATTTCCTCTTCGTTATGAGCTGGGATGTATCAGTAGAAGAATGGGTTGGATATGGTGAGGCAAATAATCACTGAAAGGATTTGAGGAGGCACTCAAAGGTCGGATCGTAGGAGAGCACGAGGAAATGAGAGATGTAAGGGAGGAAAAATGTTCAGCTCAGTACAATTTGAGCAATCGAGAATTGAAATCCAGAGAGATGTGAACGATGTTCTTCCTCGCTTGATTAATCTTCTTTCTTATTTGAAGAGGAGGAAGCAGTCACTCCAGGAACTTGCATCACCAGAGTTATATATCTAAAACTGGAAATGAATACCTCCAATGGATCTCAAGACCTTAACAAATGACTTATGCACTCCTTCAACAAATTTTTGAGTGTATTTTGATAATTTCACACAATGACAGTTGAATATGTAAACTCACTTTTATAATAGTAAACTTCTGTGATATTTATAAAACAATATGTATAATAAAACTTTATACATTCATTCCAATTCCGAATGAGAATCCGGCTCCCACTTTATTAATGTGTATAAATAATATTAATATATATTCCTTTGTCAATAATTAATTTATTTGTTTTAATAAATGTAAATATATATTTAAACACTACTGTAACCGATCTAATTTTTATTTATTTGAGA
This sequence comes from Lepeophtheirus salmonis, assembly GCF_016086655.4. Taxonomy (NCBI): domain Eukaryota; kingdom Metazoa; phylum Arthropoda; class Copepoda; order Siphonostomatoida; family Caligidae; genus Lepeophtheirus; species Lepeophtheirus salmonis. The sequence goes on along the minus strand of NC_052138.2, from coordinate 8,821,490 downwards.
CTTCATGTAAAGATCTAATATACTTAATGATGGTACGTAGGGTTGGGGAATGTTCCAGTGCCTTCAACAACTCAGGCGCATTATATTTCTCTAAATGTTATTGTATTTTAAATTTTCCTAATTTTATGCCTACGAAGCTTTTTATACTAATGTCTCCATGTACCATCATGTTATAAAAGGAATTGAGAAATCAGAGGGTAAATATCCTGATAATCAATATAAAAATAAGTTAAAGATGAAGCGTGGGTTTGATTTTCCCCATTTTTTGTGGTTACAATTATATTGAGTCTTAATTAATTTTTTTTATTATTAGCTGTTTTATTTATTTTAATGATTCCTCTGGATATATTTTAATCATGATTTAAGAATCTGCTTATAATTAATTATCCCGAACTGATAATAATAATAAGACGACGACGACAAAAACAACAAAAAAATAAAGAAAGAAATATATTTTTCTTCTTTTGATCTACGCCTTTATTCATTACTCAGTGAGTCATTACTTCACATCATCTCTTGACTCAGGTATATAATACATAATACTTATTACCTAGTATAAACCTTCTTAATCCAACGCTCTCAATTCATTGATTTGCGCTTTCCACAAGCGCTCCAACTAAAAGTAATACGCGTCTTATTTATTATCATAGCTAATGTTTCAAGGTCTTTCCTCTTTGTTTCTTTCTCTTAAAGACGTAGCGTATTTTATACTTTGGCTGTTGTTTTTAACAGAAGAAATAAAAGCAATGGAATGATGATTATTCCATCATTTTGAATCTTTGTTTATTCAATTAATGAAATACCTGAGTTTTTTATGGTGCTGTTAACTTATACAGCCTAATAAATTCAAGGTATGGAAAGAGATTCTACGTAGATATATGTATAAAACTTGCTAAACCTGACAACCTCATAAGATTTAGTTCCACTGGCCAGCAAATAGTCTGTGATGAATGAGCAGTAGAGGTGAAGCTAGGTTCAAGTAGAGTCTTAAGTCTCTGCTCACAAGACCAAGTCCTTGAATATTTTCCTCATGCCCAGTTCAAGCCCTCCGATTTTAGTGAGCTTTTTTTCAAGTTTTCAATTATAATATAGGGTCCATAGGAGTATTAAGGCTGTTCTTGAGTTCCGTATAAAATAGCTTTCAAGTCCAAGTCCAGTATCGAGTAGTCTTCGATTGTGATATCAAGTCTTCAAATATGGACTCAAGTGCAAGTCGAATCTTGGACGTGCTTGCCGGTCCACTGTCTTGGGTAAACACATAGTTGCCCCTGGTAAACGTGCTCTTCAGCCATCGTAAGACATGGTACCTGAGGACCTTGTACAAGATGTCCATGTTGACTTTTTCGTTGGCCTTGAAGAAGTAGGGAGGCATCTTGCTGGTGTCGGACGGCACTGAGGACCATGACTTGAACTGGATGTTTGGTTCTGAAGGTTTTGTCGACCTGAGCTCTTGATTAAGCCAAGAAGCGATCATTTATGCTTTTCAGAACAGCATTCACTTGTCGACTTGTGTGCAGAGGAGATCACACACCCTCAGCCGTTTTGCATGTTGCTCGGACATTTTTGATAGCACAAAACAATACAAACATTAAATTGTAGCTTTGTCAGTCAGTTCTTTCGAATGACACAAAGTACAAAATGTCAGACTTTTAGAACTAAGGCTAGACGGGACTAAAAGAGGATTCTTATTTTTGAATCCTCAGCCTGTGGTATACTAAAATAGTATTTGAACCAGTTCTTCCAGCTCCCTTAACGTCATTAATATTATGCCAATTACGTAACCTCTAAATTGTTAAATTATATTAGTATCGTGACATCACTAATATAAATTCATATAATTTGTTGTATGTAATAGCTAATATTATAGGTTTGGTTTCTTAATCCCCCTTGATCATGATTTATACTTTCGTCCAACCATCTCAATGTGTGCATTTAATGGCTTCAATAGAAATACAACTCATATAAAAATAAAATCCAATTATTTATGCCAAATAAAGTCAAGCGTTTCCCAAGAAATTCAACTTTAATGGGAACGGAGGAAAGGATAAGTGCATGACTCGTTCAACTTACGATATATCCAACATAGCATAACACTGTATGTATTTGTTTGCCAGCTGTTTATTTTTCTACATCTTTTTCCTCCATATAAGTAATTTTGTTGGATTCAAATGTGCTGTGAACAATTCCCACAATTTAGTGTCTTTTCCCCTGTTTCTTTTAAGGAGAAAGGCTGTAAGATACAGTTTAGGATAAACCAAGAGTCAACTGTTTTAAAGCTCTACTTATTTATTAATTCAAGGAGGTATCAATATATACTTAACCATTAGCTTTATTTAGTATTTCCTTTTCTTTTGAAAGGTAAAGGTTGTGAGGGGACAAAAAAGCTTGTCTTCCCAGAGAGGAATAGATATTTAACGAATAGATCATTCAATATCCTTCCACTCTATACCTAATTTAAAAATAAGTATAGAAATTGGGACCTTCATCCCATTTGTATGGCTTCATCATCTCCCCCCCCCCCTAATATGACGTCACTTTTCATCATACATACTTATCCTCTTGCAGCATAGAGGTACTTATAAAAACATGTAACACAATCCCATTTTTTATTTGTTATTTATTGTTACTGATCTAACGAATAAATAACGTAGACTGAATGTTATACGTAAATTATTCTTATCAAATGAAAACTAGTATTTCTCTCTCTTTCTCTATGTATGTATGTAGAAACCAGAAAGTCTTTATTTATTCGTTTTACGACTCTTGACAGAAAAACAAATGATTTATATATAATGTATTTCCATTCTTTGAATTTATTTTCATAATGTAGATATGTAACAAGAGTAGGGAGAGAGTGAAAAGGAAAGTAGAAAGACGAAAAAGCTTTCCTTTCTCCCACTTCAAAAGTACGAGGAGAGAAAGAAACAAAGAGATGACTATTGACAAACTTTTAATTGATTTAAATCCTCTTAGTTACATTTTTCTTACATAAAAACATTTTGTTGTCCACTTTTGATTATTCTGCTTCTCCCCTTATCAGTGTTTGAATCGCTGATGGCTTTAATTCGAATTGGCTTTTGTGAAGCCTCCTATGAACAATTCACAACAACTAAGCATGGGGGACTTACTACTATATTTCGTAGGAGAAGAAGAAAATATTAAATATAATTTACAAAAGATATTTAAATGATCAAGGTAGTTTTTAATTATTATTTATTGACTCATTGAACTTCATGGGTAGCAAGCTACAATGCCTACTACATGTTCGTCCACTTTCTTTTGTTATTTACATAGATAATAACTATTTTCTTTCTTCTCCAACCAACTTTAGGTAGAGCAATAAGCTGACTTCTAATAAAGTCCCAGTCATGGTCGAGCAATCTTACTTTTTAAAATGACCATATTCTCCTCAATTGAGCGCCAAAATTTAATCATGCTAGTCTGTTGAGTACCTGTTCCCATTTCCAACATACTATCAATGTGAAGCAGGGTTTACTGCAATGGCATAAATCAAAACAATAGAATAGGAGTAGACTGGACATAAGCAACACACTTTAACGTCTACCAGTACCCAAGTGGGATCATCTCATTGCAGAGAAATAAACTCAGGGATCCCATTGATTTAGCGTTACGGACCGTTTATGATGTTATAATTGAGTAATATTTATTTATTTGTGTATTATAACATTGTAATGTTGGAGCAATATTCTAATAAAGCTCCACCTGAGTACACGTACGATTCACGTTTATAATTATTTCACCCCTTTTCCCTTCCGGGTTCCGGATTAAAATTTTCAAATGTTCACCGGTCCCCAGTAAGAAAAAGGTTAGAGACCACTGTTTTAGAGGACGCTATTCGAGGAACAAGGACAGGGGCGATACAATTACAATCCTACTGCCTACTTATAATTAGCCAATAAATAATGAATCGTAAACCTCATTCTTATAAACACCATTACTAAAAAAATGTTAGCGTCTTTGTAGGATCATTCCTATCATATTATCTATATACAATACATACAAAAAAATGCCTATATAAGTTTTAAAAAACTTTAATATTCTAAGAATTATTCAAAATTCCAAAAACAGGTATTAAAGCACTTATTTTTAACAATATCTTTGAGTACATTTATCTTGTGATAAGAATTATAAAACATTTGATTATTCAACCTATCACAAACCATGATTTTTTTCCTTCTAAATATGATGTTATTTCTTTGATTAATTTTTCACACAGTTTTAGGATATTAACCGTAAACTTAACATATGAGTGATTCACAGACAGACAGACAAACTTTTTATTTCTTATTTTGCATAAATTAGTTTTTCATTATTACTAACATATTATGAACGTTCCTTATATTCATGAATAGTACACAACCAAGGTAGAATAGTTCAGGGAGTGTGCATATCGGTCAATTTGTCCATTACCCCGGATAATTACTTGGCCTTTCAAACACTAATTAAATTACGACATAAATGAGAAGAAAAAGTACTTGTACTCATACCAACTGTCCTCTAAACAGATTTGACTATTTCCTATTAAGTTTGGCTTCTTAATTAGACAATAATACAAATGTAACCTTTTCTCCATTTGAGAAAAATCCTTCTAGTTTGCTTTTATGTACCTATATAATTACACAATCTTCTCCCTCATCTTCATATCAAAAGGCTTATTATGAAGTATTTGCCTTTAAGTAATTAGACCCTTGTCTCCTTCTTTACCCTAACTTTAATCATCTCCTTTGTTTTGTCTTGTTTTTAAATGAATGCACTTACAATTAAAATGATTTATAATTAAAAATAATTATAAATGTATGTTCGTATGTGTATAGAATAATTAATCTTAACAAATAACTTTTTCTTTATTTCCTTCCTTCTCTCAAATATTTATAATGCATATTTACATATTTAGGTAGTAGTTTCTTTTGTTTTATAACAATATTATGACTTCAAACTCAGAGATTGTGTTTTGTACATACTTAGAGCTGTATAAAATATGACTTAAAACGCCTGTGAGATATTTTTAAAGTTGGTATTCGGAGAAGTTTTTTTTTTTCCGAAGTGATCATTCAATGAGTGAAGAGCAAAGAATAAAGTGCATGGACTAACTATAGAGGGTAAGATTATGGATTGGTTGGGGGAGTGTGAGTCCTTGTTGGATTCAGAGTAGAATCAAGGTAAGACAACTGTCCTTGCTAAATACGGAGTTGAATTAGAGTTTATTTCCCTGCCCTCATGGCTATTTGTAGCTAATCTAATAAAACATCAATACGACTAAGCCACTTTCCTCCAAAACAGCCTTCAAATTGTCAAAGTTATCATGTCATTTTAAGAAAAAATCATAAATCATATTTTGAACAACTATATGTATATTATTATATAATACATATACAATATACACGTCAGGATGACCGGGAACCGTTGCAGCTGTTGTCTTTATAAAAAAAGTTGTTTATCCTGCCTTCAATTTTGTACAATGGTGCTGCATGTTGTGGGGGATCTGTTCATTGGATCTTCTGTTGTGTATTGATGAAAAAGTTATTTTTAAAAAGTTTGAACAAAATTCTCCATAGGTAAATGGACTGAGAGGTTTCAATTTTAAAGATATGTATGGTGCTAAATTTCAAAATTTTCAATAAAATTAATTCATAAGAAATAAGAGTAGAAATCTAATATAAATTTCCCCCCTCGATCTTAGTCCTTTGAATTATACCATTAAGGCAAAGGAAAAGGAAACTGCCTTCAACAAACCTCACGCCCCTGTGAGATTTTTGAACTTCACCATCAAGCTAACATGGGCTGACTTGTCAGAAGACTACATTCGTAAGGTTATTGCAGGCGGCAGAAAAAGGTGGAGGCCGTCATAGAGGATAAGGGAGTCCATATTGAATAAAAAATGGCAATTTCATTTATAATTTAGAGGTAATAAACTTAATTATGCTCTCTTTGTCTTCACGACCTATTTTTTAAGTTTATTTAAGTTTGCAAATAATCTTCAGTGTAAACTTAAATGTGACGCAATGTGATTGCAAAAGGGGAACCCGAGAAAGACACCCTACCTTGCAAGCCGTGTTTTACCTTGAGTAGGGCCTAAGGCAAAAATAAATTATGCAAGCCCTTATCTTTTGTTTTTTTAAAGTCAATTTACATCTTTGTTGGAAATACGTGGTCCACTGTTTAAAAGGAATGCAACATATGCACACAAAGTATTATCAACTGTATCCTAAGCATATTCGACATTTTAAAAGTTCATCTAAATATCACTTCAATATGTTTTTCGCTCTTAAAAACTTTCTCCTATTAAGCTAAAGACTTTTCAATGTCATTTACGTTAATTATAAGTAAGTTAAACCTCACCCAATCCCATACAACTAGCCACATCAATTTCAAATATGAAATATTTAAAGTATGATTGTTAGAGGAAGTTTGAAAAATAAAATCACATTTTAATGATATATAATTACATATATATATATCTTTAGTCAAACCATACAAATACAAATATCAACGCTACGCCATTTAACAAAGCAGGGAGCCATGACTTGTAATGTTAGAAAAATAAATAAATAAAACTACACGATCATAAAATGATAATGATAATCATGGTTGAAGGCAAACAGAGGAGAAATTCCTTAGCTACTTGACGGATCGGTTACCCCTCACTAACTTTGACAAATGTTGGTTGTATTTTTAGTCATGTTGTGTACCGGTTGCAACTTGTATCACCAGATTGTACAAGATGCAATTTCAGCGTCTCATTATGCTTTATTTAGTTACGTGCTCCGTCATTTTAATTATCAACTATGAGTTGATGCTACCTTTTTGTAGTGATGATGATATAACAGTGGACATTTTCACTTTACAATGTGCACAGAATACTTAATTATCAATAGGACATTTTCACTAAAAAAGTCAAAAATTATATCATTGATGTATCAAAACTCTAAGGAAGGTTCAATTATTGCATTATCTTCATCACAGATACACTTTCTATTCTGTAAATAGGACAAAATGTCGAAAAACAAAAAGTAGAAGTACAAAACGTAGAAATATACGTTTTTTAGAAATAACTTTTTTCTAGAGGAAATATAATATTTGAACGACATTTTTTAGACCAGACGTTTCGCCTTTTTTTTTTACATGTGATCTTTTTTAAATAGAAAAACGCATTTATTATTATAAAATTAATTATTCAAAATATTGAATACTATACCTATATGACGTCAGATACCAAATAACAGTTCGGGCATTGCATCAAAAAAGGACTCCAGGACCACAAATAAGACTCTGGTCACAAGATTGATTATGTGGATCCCCTTGTTTGACTCTAAAGGCTTGATCAACTTAAACTAATAAAAAAGCCCTTCACAAGCGTTTGCAGGCGGGAGGCGGGGCATAGAACGCCCTTTCACCAACTGATAATTTTTTATCGTTATTGTATAAAAGTCTCGTATCAAAAGAAAAATTCGAAAAGCTTTTTTAACCTCCTTAAAAAAAAACTATATCAATAATGCGGACACCCCTGTACTTTCAAGAACAGAGGAATGTAGGTATTTTTTTCTTTTGTAGACAGCCTTTCAGGTGTTTAATATTGTCAAGCAATAATACATTCCTAGTTCCTGAAAAACCATGTATGGCATTCTTATTAAACAAGATTATGGTTCAGTTTTGGTTCATTTCTCCTACTCGGATTTTGGTCGTAGTCCCAAATATTACTCCATTAGGCGGAATAGGCACAAATTCATTAAAAAATGTATTTTTATAGTTTTTCAGACTGTATCAATTCCTATTATGAAGCTAAAAAGCTGTTCCATTTCATGTCTTGACCCTGTTAGCGATCAATAAAACGCGTTCCAAATTATAAAACACTTTTGAAAAGACGTCAATTTACGAATATGATAGTTATGCAACTCAGTTTGCCAGATTGAATTAGCATGGAAGCTTTAAGTATCTTTCATGCACGACAATAGTTTGCCTTTATTATTAATTTAGAGCTAACTAAAATACATATGTTTCATTTTTATAAAATTGGTGATAGTCTTAAAAGTCTAATATCTATGATGAAGTTATTTAGAAAAGACTGTTCTATGGGACAGCTTTTGCGACTGATTTGGCTGTATCCCTAAGATTTAGGACACTACTACATCTTTAGTTATAGAAAAACTCATTTTTAATATTTATATAAATTGCTTTTTCGACCCACAATTCCTAATAAAATATAAGTTCCAATAAATTCATTTTTATAAACTAGAATCCCTAATCAATTTGGACAACGAATGATGTTGTTTTGAGTGATTGGTGGACGGTACTTTCATTCAATAAGGTCTAAGATGAGGGATCTTGTGTCCGATTTAGTTTTTGTAAAAAGACATCGTCATGATAGTTGGAATGAAAACATGATTAATTTATTTAATAAAAAGCAAGTTTTGGGTAAGCACTTCTCCCTCTCCAAATTTGATTTTAAAAACATTTTATAATGGTTTTGCGGTTTTTCGACTCACAAGTTTTAATAGATTCTATGAAGGTTCTCCATAAATTATATAAGTACCACGAGAGATTTATTTACGGTGGTGTTTTCAGAGGGAGGTAAAGAGGGCGGACTGTGCAATTTGGCTACAATGACAATAAGTGATGAATGGTCAGGGAAATGGAAAGAAAAGATTTATGTCTTGTAAGGAATTGTAGTACCTCACTGCAAAATGGTTATTAATTAACTACGTCACTGACTTCCAAAAATAAAAGTAGGGAATAATTTAATGGTCAGGTATTTAGGAAAAAAACTCCTTTGTAGACGAAGAAGAGCATAGATAGAAATACAAAAAAAAAAAAAAGAAGATGATCACCCCTCCGCCCCCCCCTCTCTGGCTCCAATCGCCTCACAAAATGCCCATAAAAATACCCTATTAAGTTTTATGATATAAGATGAACGAGAAAAAGAGAATATTTACTCTATATGTAAATAAACGATTCATCCAATTGAACGAAATTAGTAGGGATCTTTTATGGAGGAAATAAAAACGTCAAAGGGGGAATATCTTAGTTATAAATCATAACTCACAATGTTTTGATGTTTTGCCCCCACAAATGTTTTTATTTGCTTGTAATAAAGTATTCAATTTTTAGCATAAAGATGATATTGAGATGTAAGATGTTTCTTTGCAGCAAATTTCAAAACAATATGTAACTTTGGGCATCAACTTCATTGCATTGTTAATGGTTCTTTAGCTGGAATATCCATTCTAATACTGGCCCCAGTTTTAGGCAACTTAAATACCATTGTCTCTGTAGTGATAATTTATAAAAACTATTTTTTATCAGTATGATTGGACTGAAATTTCATTTAACCAAAAGTGTATACTTCAAAAAATCTAATTAGCTATTAAACATATGTAGGAAATGAATAATAAATATATTAAACATAAAAGTTAAATCACAAATTGGTATTAAAGATTACAGGATATTTAAAAATTTCAATTGTAGTCTATTTGGCATTGCATTCGTTACCCAACTTTTTCCTCCAGCTATTCTTTGACTCCAATGAACTATAAAACAAATCACATGTAGATATATTTTTATTCTAATAAAAAGAGATGACAATTTAAAGCTAACACTTTATTTTCACTTGAAAAAATTATGGAATATGTTACAACTCAGCATTGAATGCACTCACCTTCATCAAATTACTATTGCTAATGCAACACAAAAAAGTGGTTACTCCACAAAAGTGCTCAAGTACAAAATCGTAGAAAATTGCGAGAAATCGAAGAAAACCAAACTTGCTCCCCTCTCTCTATGGATCGAAAAAATGAAAAAAAAATAATATTTAGAGGTAGACTTTCTCGAAAATGTCTTCATCTTTCATAATAATCCAAGTAGATTGATATACATTTTTATTTAAATAAATATACTTACAAAGTATTTGGACAAATTTCTGGTAAATTGGAATTTTTCTATTATAATGGAAGGTGTTTCAGGATAAACGTAATTATATATATGTACCGTGTATAACGCTCATTCATTCATTTTATCCTTAATTAAATAAATCATTATAAAATATAATGACTTATATTTTAAACTTTTATTTAAAACATGATTTGTAACTAAAAGTATATTTAAAATAACTTATTTCTTAAATATTATTAAGGAAAATTTAATTACTCTCATAAGTAGATATAAAATAATAATCATTGGCTTGAATTCAATTCTACATTCATAAGATCGATTATTTTCAAAAGGGAAGTAAATGGTGTAACTCAAATTATATTGAAAATCCATTATAAACTATTTTTTTAGAGTAATATATCTTATTAAGAGAACCAAAATTATTTTTGGAAGATAAACTTGATGGAATAAACATTTCAATAGAAAAGACAAAATTCGAGAAAAAATAATTTCTTTTAAAGAAAAACACAATTTTGAACGAAGTAAATTGTTGATATCAAAATGATGGAAACAACTAACAATGATGGAAAAAAACAACTTTATTTTTGACAAATGTGAGAAGAACTTTTAGTCAACCTTGTTTCTTATGTAGCCACGGGACTGTCTTCCAATCATTCAAATGTATAAAGGACTTTTATAATTATAGTTTAAATGCCTCAGAGCAGAGGGTTTACTGTATACACAAGTTACTCACTAGAATTCAGTTAAGACTGGGAGATGACCTTTTCTTCCTTCTCTCTCTCTCTCTTATCAGTCCATCAATTTAAATATATATAGACTAAGGGGAAGAGATAAAAAACAAGGAAGAAATAAAACGAAGGGCCATAGGACATGTGATGAACCAATTGGATGAATGTTTTCGTCCAAGCCTCTTTTTCTTTTATTAGCTACTTAAAAAGAAGCCGCGTGACTTTATGACTCATCTTCATCTTGTTCCTCTTCACATACCACACACAGGGAAAACACTTGAGTGGGACTTCAAGGAACCATCCTTCAAAATATTTGAGAAAAGACAAACAATTAACGCGTATTTTTATGCCTTCTTTTTTATTTTTTATTCTTTCTCTCATTCTCCACTTTTAATTGGAAAAGGTGACATTTAATTAAAACACAATATACATATAGTATTTTGAATAATTTTGATAATTTCATCCATAAAACGAATCCTAAATGAAAGATTGATATAAATTAATATAAAAATTCAAATTCCAAGTGTTAGCCTTTTTGAGCTTATAATACGCACAGACAATTTTGTGTAAGCAAAAATACATCATAGCCGACAATATTAAAAATATCAAGTATGGTTTTAAAAAAAAATGATAATGAAATTTGTGAACTAGTGAAAAATTACATCCTCGTCCCTTAAAATCTAATATGTGCACTTTTAGCCTAAATTAAAAACGCTATACAAAGTCGGAAGGCCTTTCATACTCTGATTACATGCTCATCAGACATGGCTATCCATTCCCACTCAATGGAGGCCTTTAAATTAACAGTACTTATATGTGGGATAGTTCAGGCCTTGTCCTCAATGCCATCCCAAATCCCATAGTCTAGTTAGTTCCGATCTGGCGAGGAAGGAGGCCACAATGTCCAGGTCTAGAAATCGCCCTTCATCATATTTAGGAGCATTTTGGTTTGGTTAATCCAGCGGCCTTTACTGTTTCTTTTATGAGATGGTGTTTTCGGTGTACATGGCTATTGAGGTCCATACGGTATTCCTGTCGTCCCTTTGGTAGACTTGTATTTGTTTACGAGCTTCTGTGTCGAAGTTTGAGGATTTAGCTCAATAATGTCACTCAAAGCACTCATGAACTTTTCCTATCCTTTATGTTGTAGGCCCGCCATCAGACTTCTGTTCATAGCTGCCATCATCTACAAACGCCTTCCTGATCCTCAAGGCATGGCCTGTTCACTTACACAATTTTGACCACCTAACAAAAAGGGAGATCCTGCGCGGAGCAAATAAAGTACATCTCGAAACTGACTGTAGAGTCCGCTCCTTTATTTCATACAACAAGAGTTAACTGATGAAAATGAATGCAAACAGCTGAAAGGAGAATACGCTGCTTCTTTGTTTAGTTTAAAAAGCGGATTGTGCTAATTCAAAAACAACATTAATACATATATAAATAAGAAGGGAAAAATAATGCGAATCTGGGGGACATCAGCACTTAAACAAGCTAGACGGACTATTCTTTTACTGAAATTATGTATGGAGTACATTAGTATTCTTCAACTAATAGTTATAGGCTCAGAGCCTGCCACGGAAGATTTTTCCCCATAAGATACAGGAGGCTTGACCCCTTGTAATTACTGACCGGTCCAATCCTTATTATTCACTCATCTTTATTCTTCAAATTTTGAGTTGTTCAGATCATTTTTTTGATAATGTTCCAATGAACAATGTTGTAGAACCCATAATTATCTGTCAATTGCCTAGAGAAACATTCCTAGTCGCCACTAGTAGCACATAGTACGTGAAGAGGATTGCATCGCTCCTCCACGAGGGATTATCCAAGAAGGCCATCTGTGAGCAGACTGGAGCCCCGAGAAAGACGATTTAGAATGTTTCTATCCGGTTGAAGGTGGGAGAGGACCTCAGACACTCTCCAGGAGAAGGCAAGAAACCCACCGTGTCCGTCAAATGCCTGAAGTCGGCCAACAAGAAAAAGCCAAATCCTCAATTGCTGACATGGGCAAAGAAGATGAACAAGTCCCCATCAGCAGTATTCAGGGCCCTAAAAAAGACAGAGGAGGAAAGTACAAGAACCTGCGGGATCATTAAGATATTTTATGCTAAGAAGATATTTACTGTTTAGCCTGTCTTCAACAGGCAGAATGATCAGCAAGCGAGCACCGATATCTACATCACCCACACCAGGCTTCAGGGATCACACAATCTTGTGTGGTTCCCTTTAGGATATACGCTGAAGGCTGATGAGTACGTATTCTGGACACCAAAGTTCTCCTATGGGTCAAATCCGTCTTTGGCGAATCTCCCTGGGTGTTATGATCAGAGAGTCTCGTTTTGTTGAAGAGGTAGCTTTTGTTTAGTATCCAGGGTGGGGATATATAGGTTTATTTTAGGTGATGAGGCCAATTATTACTTTTGTAAGATATGTAGAAAATAATTATTAAATATTTTCGTCAATATCTTTATAAAATAATTGATGATCAAAAAGTGTTCGTACAAATTGAAGGCAAACTGCACATACCAAAAGACGATTCAATTTTATCTCTAATGTTCGGATGCAACAGCATATTTTAAGTATTCTAGAAAAAATAACTTTAAATTTGTGTTTGTCCATTTTTCTATCACTTCAGCTAATTGCAAATGAACTCTGATACTAATACTTTTTTGATCGATTGAGTATCTAAAGTAGTTCAATTTTTTTTTCATCAAATTTAAAAATCAGGATTATATTCTTCTGTATTGCTTGAAAAAGGAACTATTATGAAACTTTTGAAATTCAGCACCATAATGTTAAAACTAAAACCACTGAATCCCTTAACAAATTGATAATTTCGTTAAAAAATCATTTTCAAATGGCTATAGAGGTCACAAAATTCATTTGAAGACTGAAACTTTTCGAACATAACTCTTTCATCAATACATAACAGAATATCATATTTACAGATTACGCTAAAAATTGGACACTAATAAAAATTTGGAAAAGTTGACCTTTTGGTGACCTTGACCATTTATGTGAAATTAAAATTATATTTTCTTATTTAAAATATTATAAAGCTATTGCTACAAGTATAAAACGTAGTTAATAATTACAGAAATTGCAAGTTTTTTCTTATTAATTTGAAAAAAGCTTAAAAAATCCATGCATTCAGGGTTGAGAAAGTAATTTTTGGCTTAGGGGGGGATGTTTGTGGCTTTTTTCTCTCATCAAAATACTCCCATGCTATGTGGTCATTAGAAAAGTTTTGCTAAAATTCAATTTGCTTATTTTCATAAATGTGTTTAGACTAAATACATTGTTACTTTAGTGCAATATGATTTGTTTAAATGGTTTAATACAATGCATGTGACTGGACCAAACGTTTCTAAATGTGTATTGTACTTTACCAACTTACCTGTTATACTCGCTAGTAGTACTGTGACATCTCTTGATCTACAAGTGTGTAAATACTTATCGTGAGCATGTTTATGTTGATAAAGTAATCTGATTAATCCATTAGATGCATTGCAAATCCCTTTTAAAGGTCTCCAACATTCACTCTCATAATTAAAGATAAATAATATAGTATATTCTATTTGTGGGAAAATATACGACATGTCAGCATAAAAGCAGGCCGGGATAAAAAATAATAAAAAAGAATTTTTCTATTTGTAGCTATTTTACTTATTACCAAAGGATCATATAAGGCAATTATTCACTAAGGTAATTATAGTAGCAAAATATTATTTGTCGGTATGGGGTTATTAATTATAAATAAAGCTTTGAGGTTTTCGTAATGCTCCTTTTGAAAGTCTTAAAATTCACTGTTTTTGAAAACCAATCTATTTAACATTTTTTATTACATTATGGTTACACGTAATAAAAGAGTTAAAAACTGCAAAAACAAACAAAAAAATGTTTATATAATTAAAAAACAGAACTCAATCGAAACAAAGACAAAAAGAATTCCAGCCTGTTTTGATGTGAACACGTCACATATGGGGGCCGAATTAAGTCTTATAAATCAAATTGAGGCTTTAACTTATAATAAATATTATTGGAACTTTTAATTAATCCTAGAAATATGAATACAAAGTCTTTAATAGACCGAAATATGTTAATTCATATGAAAGTTAGTACATTGGGAATTTTGCCTTTATTTGATGATTATTTTTTTTTTTTGACGCATCACATACAATATAAATAAATATTCTGTCAAATTCATGAGAGATGTGAGGGGATACTATTATTATAATCCAGGCACAACAGCTGATTATTTTTATTACTATTTTAGAGAGGACTTTATGTACACAAGGATAGTTATCAATCCATCTGCCAACTTTTCCCTCTCCTTCTTGTTGTTTGGACAGCACAATAACAGTTCTTTGGACCCTTCATGTCTACGTATATATGATTATAGGTGCTGACTAGGAGGGACTTGCCTAACATCTGTCGATTCAGCATAGTATTAAATTCGTCAAATTGCTCTACTCCATTGCAAAAATAGAGGATATGATTAAATATACGTTGATCAAGGAGAAACATTGTGATGACCTTTTACTTTTGGCTCAATTAACCAGAGCTGGTTAGAGGGACTAGACACCCAATATTGAACACTACATACTTACATCTGTTTGTTATCAACAAAATCTATTTAGAGGTTATAAATGTCGGTATAATTGTATATGAATACGACTTGTCAAATGGTGGTCAAGGTGAAACAGTTTTAAATAAGCAAATTTGTTTTGTAAATATAGAAAACTAGGACAAAATAATATTTTTTGTCTAATAAATCACAAGATTTTTTAACCCATTCACTTACTTTCTTTGAACGTATTATAGTAAATTCAAATATAATAAGATTTTTTATAATAAATCTCCAATAGTCAGTAATATAAATCAGAGAAAATCATACTCATAATCTATTTTAATCTAATCAGGATCCTTCTCCGGTTAACAAAGATACAATTTGTGAAGTATAAATTAATATATAAAATGACATTTTTACCGAACATACTCTCTGTTAGAGTGTGTTTTTATTAAAACTAGTTTGTAGGAGGATGGGACGAACCCAAAGAAAATTGTGATTGTTTAAAAAATACTGTACGCTGTATTTTGGGACTCTAACTTTTCCGTCTCCCCTACTCTAATCCATATCAATATTACACAACCTTCTCTATATGAACAGAACACACGGTAGTGGGATATAAATAGCTTACTTATGATGCAATATTTATAGGCAATTTACTCTGATTAGATTACCCCTTCCTTTTCTTCCTTCTTATCCAATAAACCCCAACAAAAGACCCACTTATATATATTTACAATAAGTCGTAGAAATACTTTACCAGCATTGACTTAATGGAATATAACTCGTTTTGTAAGCGTATACATTATAATATATCAACATATTCTGTCAAACAATAAATACATCATTCAAAATTGCAAAAAGGATATAATATTTATATAAGGTGCATTAGCACAAAAACAGTCATGAAAAAACAAAAAGAAGAAATGTTCCAATATTTCATGCATTCATTTGATTAATGGGACTCAGTTTGATCGCCCATAGTATGCCCAATTTCAAACAAGTTAGTGACTAATAGTGACTTATTTTTTCCTTGTGGCATTTTGACTAATGTTTGACAATTTTGACAGACTGTTTCTTTTTATAAATGCCCAATTTGACAAATAAAATTCCAGAAAATTTACATGATTTCAATATATAATTTATTTTGCATTTTCAGTCAATCATGGGCTTCATGGTATAACTTGTGGGATGGGCTAAGGTACCTAGGAATATTAACTACACTCTGGGGCCTTCATTTGATTTATGAGCCTTGTTTCGTTCCGATATGCCCTTTCAAATATAATGTATTTGATTCTTTATTCTGTAATAGATGGAGAATATTCTCAAATAATTTATAAAAATAGTGTATAAATAATTAGATTCAAAATAGCAAATTACTGTAGGCTCACTGTAGATAAAAAATCATCAAAGCTTGATTATGTGTTGACGTCCATTTATATATATATATTTTTTAGATGAATTAAGGTTCGATTAGAAAGGGTTATTTTTCGGTTTTGAAAGGATTATTTATTTTCTATTTTTAATAAGGGTCAATACAATACGGAAATAAAAACACATGCAACGCAATTTCCTCAAAATTTATTACAAATTTGTTTTTTGTTCCTTCTTCGTCGTTGTCGTCATATCCCTAAGGGTATGGAACAAAAAACATGTTTGTTTGTTATTTTTGTGTGTGTGATCTGCCTTTGCCTAGGAAAAGGACTCATATATAAATATAAATTAAAAACAATATTACTTACAAAAAATAATGAAAAGACACTTTCCCTACATTTATTTGTCTTTCTTTTTAAACAATACTATTTCGTTATTGGGGCATTATTCCGGGTAATACCCGTACCCGCATACTCGTATCCGGAACATCGGCGAGCGAAATTTAAAAAATGTATTTGGATCTTTATTTATTGGTGTGTACAAATTTTAATCCAGATAATTGTCATAGTATATAAAGGTTGATTTCGAATCTTTTTCTTTTCGTATAAGTACTGCTTATCTATAAGACACTGAGCAAACAAAGTAGGTTATAGTTTTTTTTACGTCATTTGGAAAATTAAGCAAGAAATAATTTGTATTTATTAACATATAATTACACTAAGTAACAACATTTTCCCCCTACCCCCTAAAACCCACATTTAGATCATATTCTAAAACGTGATTTAAAATCACGTTTTAGAATATGATTTCGATTCAGAGCCATATTTTGAAATAAAATATCTATACATATGCCTTGATAAAAATTGAAGGCAATAACAATTGATGTAAAACAATCCAGCATTCAAAAGATAAATTATTTGTTAAGTTATCCTACAAAATGTGTCTAATAATACAAAAATCCAGTGAAATGAAGGATTGCTCCTGATAGCTGACACTTTTTTCATACTTTTTAAATAATTAAACAATAAATATTAGATTATAGCTCCAAAAGATTTGCTGTCAAAAAAAGTTCAATTTTGATGTATTTTGTCAGTTTAACTTTTAATTTTCTTATAGAATATTTAGTAAATATGCAAATGCAAGGTTGCGTGAGAATATTTTAAATTTAAATATAATGCAATCAATTATTTGACTAATTGTACTAAGTAATTAATATTTAAGATCCAGGAAGACTTAAAACTTAAATATTTTCATATCCAATATATTTAATTAATATTTTTTGAAAAGATGTAAGTCATTTAATCGACGTATTTATATTTAATTTCTGAACTTTTTCTTCCTATAAAATATCCAATAATTCTTACAATAAGTAAAGACATGAACTTTATTTTATACTGCTATAAACTGTTTCCTTCCCAAGCTCTCACTCATCATAATGAGGACTGAAGCTCAAACAGTTTCATAAAAATGATGTCATATACTGATTGCACCATAATTACACAACATTTTATTGTTATTGAAAGTGGAGGGACTCCCCCGTTTCGGTGCTTATGGTACTCATCAGAACCTTGGTCGTACTACTTAAAATAAGTTACATTAGTGCATTATTCTAAACTTCTGAAAGTTCTTTATAATCAATACTTCTAATACAAAATACAAACTTTAATCACCAAATAGTACCCGGAATGATAAATGTCCTTTAATGGTTCTCCTCCCCTCATTCATATGTATAAAGGTCAAATTGGTCCACAATAACAAGAATAACTGTTTGATTTTTCTTCAAAACACGCACGCCTCTTTAGGGTTCTCTATTTGTAGGTTAGTTGTATATAAACAAACATGCATATTTCCAAGTGTCTTATTAATAATTAATTTATAATGATGATATGTGGTTAGAGAGAGGGGGAGATAGAAGAAGAGAGGGAAATGTCAGGCGTGACGGGCAGCCATTTTCTTCTGTTAAGAGTGGTGATATACAAATATCAAGTTTGAATTAAAATCTTTTTAATCTTGCTGCGTGACGTCATTACATGGTGTAATGAAATCATTCAACTGGACTCTCAAGTTTTATACAAATTCAGTTCTGACAAATGAAGAATAAACAGAATTATTTCATATAAAACATTTAAGTGCACTCCTGCCTTGTTATGAGTCTTTATGCCCAAGATAAGTAAATCATTGAAGTTTTAAATCAGTCATTTTGAACTGTTTTGATCGATGGTTGAGTAAAATGCGTGAGGGCGTGAGATTAGATGGACATGCGTGAATTCACACCAATTATGTGAGCCCTGTGAGATGTTTCTGAGAATTTTTATAATTTACTTATACAAGAAACAACGTTTACAGAAATCGCAACTTTTATAGAAAAAAACAAAACATGTATGCTCTTAAATATACAGGTCGGTTAACACCAAAAACAGTGTATATTGTGAAGATTTTCGTCATACGAAAATAATATCAAAATGAAATGAGCTCAAAATATCCTCCAACACAATTGGACCAGAACTTATTAGCAAATGCCGAATTTGTTGTAGGAAATATAACACAAGTGGATATCCTAATTCCTATCAACACACAAAATTACCTTATGTGTTTATATATATATATAAATTATTGAAAAGTAAGCACGGATTATAGATGATGCACTTTAAAAGAACAAAGAAGAAGAACCTGATATGTATAATCACCCTGTAATCAATTTATAGTCATGAAGAACTGACACATTCAGATATCTTGTAATTTTCACGGTAGAGTGAACTCCATTTTTAGTATTAATTAAAAACCTTTTTACAAAAATATAAAAATTAGTGTTGGAGCTCGGTCTTGAAATCCTTGACAATCACTATTAAATTTGTGTTGGACCAAACTAATTTCCTCCCCAAAGAAGTTCGGCCAATGACACCATATTAGTCTTACATAATTGTCCAAGTCCTATATCTGGGTAAATGAGAACCAACAAAATAGTTCCACAATTTCAAAACGATACATCCTCATTTAAGAGTCCGATCCGAAAAAAAGAGATCGGTCCAACACTAATAAATATAAATGTATATACAATATACATATATTCATGATGAAATAATAAATGATATGGATCTTGCATCGTCCATCCAAATTCATTTTCATATCTCAGGTGCAAGAGCAACTCAACCCCAGCCCACTGCCATCAAAGTCTATGTATGTACAGTTTATACACATGGGAACAGCAGAGCCATTTACTAATGACCTTTTCTCGAAAAAATATTAATAATTACACGATATTCATATGCTAGATATAAATTACTTTTGATATTATCATTACTGTTGTAAATAGAGGCTAGGTATAATTACAGCACCCCTCATTCACTACTCCATTTATATCCTTTTAACATGGAACGAGTAAAATACATAAAACATCTTATTTAGAAGGCAACTTCATGGAGTACTACTACTTTTTTGAAAACTCGTCAAGTAACTTTTAATTTATTCGACCCAAGTATTTGAAATTATAATTAAAGTCGCGGAAATGCATGTCTCTTTTTGTTTTTCATGTATTCTTCTTTTTTGAATGCTCGCTCAAGGAATAGGACTCCAAACAAGTCTAGATGTTATGATTATGTATTTAATGCAGTAGCTGAGAATGTTTCTAGTTGTTATAATTGAGGATATTGGAGAGGAGAGGAAAAGGTGCGTGATACAAGGGTACATTATATATAGTCTTATAGGTAAAGAAGGGATCTGTGTGAAGAAAATTCTTAGTATATTGATTAAAAAAGGAGAAATGGTTGTTACGTCTGTTTTTTCTTCTTTTTCGTTGTGTTAAGATCTCCCTCTAAAAAAAGAATATCACCTGACTTAAAAATATATAATAAAAGATATAAGTATATATATTAATTTAAATATAACTATAATATATTCTCTAACTAATGTTGTATTAATTGTAGAAGGTTCTTCTTTTTATAGCAGTAATTCATATTTCTCTCCAAAAACATATAACAGGGAGCTGACAGTAACAAGGGTCTTAATTTAGTAATACCATTATGTCCCACTCCCACCTTTTATCGCACTCTTACAAAAATATCATCCCTACTTATAGATAGGGTTGCAAGTTTGTTGAGATAAGTTGAGACAACAACAATATTTATTTGGTTCTTTTGATTCATTCTATGAGCTACTTGTGATTGGCAAGAAATAATAGCCAATACTGATGACTCTTGGTGTTACCTCACAAACACAAAAAATGCCCCGTGTACTTTGTTGTCCGCAGTTGATTATTCTCGTCTCACTTGAATCGAGATGGCTATTTCATAATTGATTATTTTTGATAAATAAACGAACTAATAAGTTTAATTTTCAATTTCTTGTTGATCCCTTTTCTTATATTGTATATTGGCCATCTTATTATTTCTATGAAGAAATTTCGTCTATTATATACAAATGTATAGGTATGCTTTCAATAAAAAAGGTAATAAGTAATACTTCACATATAAACAAATGTTGGTATGACTGACTTATTTGGCCATCTACAAACTGATTTAGAGCCTTTCGAGTGTTTCTTTCTAGATGAAAGGTTGAGGGGTATAATAATGGCTATGATGCCTGTAACCTGATCAAAGTATATAAATGTACCAACTGTTTTTATTTAAACACGAACTCTTGTTGTCAAAGTTACTCGCTGAGTGAGAAGGAGTCTGAGATATGTAGTGTTTGCTTAATGTATGCGCACACAGGTACATTTGATTAGTGTTTACATAGAACTACACAGAATAATATAAATGACTCCACAGAATCAATTCTTTCTTTCTTAGAATAAAACCACAATTCCACATAGTAGAGTGGTAAATCATAAACATGAACTCCTGTGTTAAAAAATTATAAAAACAATCTGAACATTGGTTGTTTTTCCCCGTTTGCTCCTGTCATCTTTTTTTTCTTCTTCTTGAGGAGATAACATCTAAGTATAAAGTGTGTTCATGAATGAGCAATGCTGAGAAGCTGTTACTGTTGTACTCAGAGTAGAATTGAGGATAGACATCGGAGTAATTCCTATCTATGTCCTAGCTAGTTAAAAGGAAGGATTTGTGTTAACATTCCTTTTATAGCTCTTATAGCTGCTAGTAGCTAATTTAATTCAATTTCATGGCAACTGCTCTATTCTCAAGCAGTCCTTCTACATATTGTTCACCTTGTTTTTTTTTGTGTGTGTGTTTTTAATAAGTAGGGCATATTTTGTACAGTCTTATCCATTCTAGCATTGTCGTTTTTTATGAGAAAAAGTTAATTTTAAAAAGGAAAGCAGAAATGAGAAGTTGATCAGCTCTATGCTTATTAAATATAAAGAATGTGACAGAAGAACACGACAGCAATTGCGAGTGTACTCACTCACCTCAACAAGACTCATGGTCTTTCATAGAGGGATCTTTTAGGCGGATGCAGAGCCTGATATCTTCTTAACTTTTTTCTATGTAAAAAAGAAAACAAGGGTCAGATCCAGGAATAGCAAATACACGTGGTGTGACATGATGAATGAAAGGAAATGGATTGCCAAAAGCTTCTTATTCAAGTCCGCCCACTGAATCTATGTATATACAATGGTCATAGATGAAGAAAAAGGAAAATAACAAGAAGAAAAACAACTTCAACTCCTCAAGTAAAAAACACAAACCTCCAAAAGAGAAGAAGAAAAAGAAACGTTCTGCTTCTTATTTTATTAACGACAAAAACAATAACTAAAACAACAAAGCGAAAAATATATATAATGAAAAATTTCCTAGTCATTATTTTTGTATATCATGCAAGAAAGAAGCGAGAGAAGAAGGAAAACAAGAAATTATTTTTTCTTTTTATATACCTAATGTGGTTCGTAGGAAGAACATACAGAGATACTTTTAGTGATGCCTTGATTCTTAGTACAATACACCGATGGTAAAGTTTCAAAAAATAAACGCATACTCTGACTGTATTGCAGCATTCAATGACGAACAAAATATGTATAAATCAAATGGAAAATTAGGGAAAAAATTCCTTCCTTTCCCTTTTACTCGAGCCAGAATTAAGGGGAGACTAAAAGAAATAAAGAAGGAAGGAATGGAAAAAGGGATATTTAAAGCTTGCTCTTTGACGAATTGTTTGTATGTTTATTTCACAATTATAATATGTGACGTCATCATTCTCCTCCAACAAATATTGCAGGAGTGTAATGATTTAATAAATATGTATTACAGCTCAAAAAAGATCCATCACTATTCTCTCGTTCTTTTCTCCCTCGTTCCTCACTAATAAGTAATAACTACAATATTCTGTAGTTTTGTTATTCTTATTATTCTTGAGTTTTTCTTCTTCCCCCTTATGTACATACATATTGTAAAGTAAAAAATGGAGGAACTCGGAAGAAGGGAAAAGAACCTTTCTTTCGACCTCCCTCTAAAAGACTATTCACACCTGTTTAGACTACTACTGCTGATTAGGAAACAACAACAACATTGCCACACGTTTAACTAAGGAAATGGCCCATCTAAATCTACAATCTCTGCTCTTTTTTTGGTGTGCTACATTTAGAAGCATGAGAAGAAGAAAAAGATAGTCAGCATGGTTGATTCCTTGGTTGAAAGGTTCTCCCCTCCTCAAAACCTGATTCTTATCAGTTCCTTACTCCTTATGAAGCTGTTGTCGTTCTCCTCTAGTTATTATCATCATATTATTTTTCGGGGAGAAATAAACCTCATCATTGTGTGTAAAAAATAAATAGAAAGAGAAAAACTACATCTAATAAATAACCACAAAGGCTACTAAAAAGAAAAAGAAAAATGAGAATTTTCCCCAAGGATTAAGATATATTGATGATGAGAGGAAAGGAAAAGGGGGAAGGAAAAAAGAAAAACTACAAATATATTTCGGGAACCTTAAGGATATTTACTCACATAAAAATTGGAGAGAAACGTGGAGATGAATAAAGAAGAAAAAAGGGAAAAACGAATTAAAAATATTATATAATAATAATAAGTTCATTCATTGAATGATGATAAATACTCAAGTATTTTCATAGTGTGTTGTTTTTCAGATTCGAAAAAACCCAAGTGGACTTTGTGATTTGTACCTCTAAACATCGTGAAATGATGTTTTAAGGTTATTGTCATTCATGTCCTGTCTATTACTAAGTGATGTTTCTACTCAACCAACATTTCGAATGAGGTTCTTTTAATACATTTACGTATTATATCGAAGTAATGAAAGACTTAGAAGCCCCTCTTTAAAAGACTCGTAACACTAGGAAGAAAAAAACGACAAAGTCAATCATAATCGTGACTTTTAATATTGTAGCAAACATTTTTGCTGCCTTTTTAGGTTTTGTATCAAAGGTTTGAAGTTTACCTATCGTCTTTACTCTTGTATCTCAGCTATTTATGAAAACAAGAAGAACAAAGGTAGATAATAATAAAAAAATGTGTTTTTAAGAACGAATGAGTCTATTTGAAAGGTCTCATTAACAACTCGCACCTTATTCATTTCCATGCTCTTAGTTGAGAATTGAAAAATGGAAGAAACTACAAAACACACATTTTCTATTGAAAGCAAGAAAGTGTATTCAATGCTTCTTCCATTCCAAGTATGATACACTAAGATACAGATGATGCCTTTGATAATGTTAAATAGTTTGACGTTATATATTTGTCTCTTCAGTTCTTATACATAGGTACATATAAAAAATGATGACGTCATGGAGGAAATAAAAGAAATGGAATCCCACTGGGAAGTATGTGTGACAAATAGTAGTAGTCATCCACATCCCTTTTCATCGTGGTGAGAAGGAACACCACACACACAATCATGTATATATGTAAATATATTTCCCAGTTATGTAGGAACTCAAACCATTTTATATCAAAACATAATTACATACAAATAGACTTAATAACTGTTATCTAGAGAAAAAGTAGAATGAAAATTTGCTAAATGACAGCCGAAAAGAGACAAAACTACATAAAAGAAATAAGTGAAAACGACAGTTGATAAAGGGACGAAATCTAGGAGGAAAGGTCTCTTTTGAGATTCTGGGAATTGGATAAGTGGAAGTGAAACTGCTTGAATATGTATATCTTCCAAAAAGACTCACAAATTAAACAATAATTCAAGAACAACTCATTGGCTCAGACTTGATCAGCCCAGTCTCCAGTAGTCCTTTATATTCGAAAAATGCATATATACTAAATAATATGAAGATTTTTTAAATTAAGAATCTGATGTCAAAACCATTTAATTTCTCATTATAAGAGACTAAACAGCTTGTTAATAATTTTTATAATTATCTGAATTACTACTGAGAATTGGACCATAACCGATTTATTTCAATCTTACTCTTTGGACCAAATGCATCCCCTTCCCAGATATACGAGTTAATGACGTCCTCTATCCAATGATCACCACAATTTGAAAACTCACATGAGTTCACCCTCAATTCATATATCAAATCTATCTAGACCGAATATTAAATGAGACTGATTAAGATCGATTTTTGTTCTTTTTTTATTGGAGAGGGATCAATATCGACCGAATTCTTCTATGTGAGCAATGATCCAGACCCAGAACCGAAATCGTAATTTGGTCCAAAAAGATAAATGGGTCTTAGAATGGTCTAAGAGATTTCCAGACATAAACGCAACACTATTCTAGAGCAGTCGAGGGTGAAGTGAAGAGATCCCTTTCCTCCCAAACGGATGATATTCCTATGTTCGTCACACTACTCCACTACATTTGCTGACAATGAATTTGCATCTTTGGTAGATTCCTCCCTTAGTTTTATGTATTTAAAAAAAGGAAGGGAAGTAATTGTTGGTTAACAAAAGTAATTATTATATTTTATTTCGTCAAATTATGACTCTACAAAAAATAATTCTTTTTTTTACCATTACATATTATGTTATTATGTAAGTAGTATAATATTTGTATTCAGTTCATTTGAAAGAAATAAAAAGCACTTTTCATTTGTAGCTATCTATCTATGTGTATGTAAATACGTTTCTCTAATTGGTAGAACTTTTTAAATTGGAAATAATGCTTAAAGAGGTTGTTTTTGGAAGTCATTGCTGAACAAATAAATGAAGTAAAATAGATAAAAAATAAACCTCTAGATTCGTTCATCATCGTACAAAAAAAAATAATTTGCAAAGTTAAGGGAAAGAATTAAGGATTTAAAAATTCTACCCTATAATGCTGCGTTTATTAGCTAGTAATTGTAATCCGGGTACTTGGCTCTTTCCCTTTTTATATGGGTATTTATCTATTAAAAATATTAACCACATTACCCTCTAAAACATGTACCATGCTCCTTCTGAGCCATAATGAGATTGAAGAAAAAGAGATACTTAAATATATTTGGAGTTTGTCCAAAACTCATGAATAATAATAAAAAGAAGAATTAGAAAATGAAGGGAAATGAACTCACAAATGGTATTCGTGTGTACCTAATAAAAAACAAAAAATATATTAAAATTCGTAGTAAAAGAGTGGTGTTTTGATGGCTTGAGTCCGTTGAGTCGAGTGGATTTTATAATATTTTATATTATTTGCTTTGAGATCCTGATGCAATTTGTGAAAAAGTCGCAGTCTACTTAGAGTTGTAGAAAATAAGACTTATAGCGTGTGCAAGATTTTTTATAGTTGGCAATCTGAGCAATGCTTTCTAATTTCCAAAGCTGTTGTCTTTATTGTATTATTCCTGAACAGTGAACATCTTAAATTAATTGCAAGTAGTTTTGTGTGGGTCCTTATTTAGAAATGAAGACTGTGGTCGAGTTCAATATCGGCCTGATCCAGTTCAGTCCTACATATCAGTCCTAAAACATGTAAAGTTCTAATACTTATGACGCCACTCTTTTTTTCCATTTTTTGTTTGTATAAAGGATAACACTAATCTGATTTGTTGCATGTTTTCATCAAGGATGAGGACCAGAAAGGGGTGATGCCTTGGATTACAGAGCAAGATTTGTGTTTAGGTTTTTTTTTTGATAGCTGCAGTAGCTAATCTAATGAAACGTCATGAGGATCAAAAAATCCTTAATTTGTCAGTTTATAATCCTTTATTTTAATAGTTACAAAGTTTAAGAATTTGTGTTTTTTCCCCAAAATTCAAAACATCATTTGAAGAGATTTTGTGATATATAATATAATACAGAATGAACTCAGTTTACTTCAAATTTGAAAATGAACTATCCAACCATTTGAGTCGTGTTGAACTGGGTCTATAATTGTTCGACTAAACAGAAGAAAAATCTTTCTTTTTATTCAAATAAAAAGGAATGTTGCT
This sequence comes from Lepeophtheirus salmonis, assembly GCF_016086655.4. Lineage (NCBI taxonomy): Eukaryota > Metazoa > Arthropoda > Copepoda > Siphonostomatoida > Caligidae > Lepeophtheirus > Lepeophtheirus salmonis. Next base: position 8,794,627 of record NC_052138.2, on the reverse strand, counting down.
CTTATGGATGTGGATCACCATCATTAGTGGAGTCTTTATATCTTGGCAAGATATGTATAAGAATATAGTTATGAGATGGGAGTGAGTTCTTCTTCTTCTCAACATTTTAAGCTCCTCTTTTCTTTTTCTTGTTTTTCTATCTTTTTTCTTTTTTTATTATCTGCCTTCAAAATATTTATATTATTAAAGAATAATAAATAATGAACCTGACAGATTTTATTATTTCTTAAATTTCATTTTGGGTATTTAATGAGTAAACGCCCTTCTTCCATCTTGAGTAGATATGTACGTACATTCTACATCGTACACATAATCTGAGGACCTAGAGATCAAGAGGGCCAAATAAAAGAGAATAAAGAAATAACTGATTTCACATGGATATAAATTTAAAACCATGAACACTACAAATTGAAATTAGAGGTCAGATTGTAGACTGAAAAGAGGCACGAATAATCAATTAATATTTATGGACTTTTGTTGATATGACTACAAGGAAAGAAGTGACCCTATCTTGGACTCATATAGTCGAAAATATTCATTAAATGCCTTTTAGAATCATAAAAAAAGACTAAACATCTTTATTGAATGCGATCTGAAAAGTAAGATTATTCGAGAAAAAATCTTTTTACTTGACAAACCAAAGTCATACTTAGATTATACTCCAAGTCCGAATATGCAATTGATCGAAAACTTTTGAAAAGAAAACAATTTTAAAAGTTTTAAAAAAGCCTCTGAATATGCAATTGATTTATCCATGTTGTCTTAATTAAATCTTTTTCCTTAAATAATTTGTCTTATCTTTGTAATTGTAGCTTGAATTTTCCTACAGAGAACATTAATGTTTTGTATCTTATCTCGGCGTTTAATATTTCATTTTTGGTCTTATTCCTTAGTGAATGGAATTCTAAACATATAGAATGCTCACGATTTTTTTCTCTGTCCCACATGAGTCCATTGGTCATAATTAAATAAACTTCATAATACCCCATTTTAGAGACATATGAATATCTTAGGAGTCATAAGCGAGTATTGTATAAATCATATTTCAAAAGAACCTAGACAAATTCGCATTATACACAAATTTATTGTTATGATGTTAGCTTAAGATTTTTTTGGTTTTCTGAATTTACTTTCCCCGAACTTTTAGATCGTTTTAGATTTATATATTAAATATTTGATTACAATTCTGATATATTAAATGGCCATTCAAACATTAATAGTCTCCCTGAATATTTTCATAATCAATTATAATTAAACAAATATGAGAAAATACACTTCTTTTATTTTGACACTAAAAAAAATGGATTTTATATTTTCTGTCTTCATCATGAGGTTGAAGACATTATAAATTTGGACTACTATAGAAAACGTAAGGTAACTTGGTTTATAGAGTCCCCCTTGATTGATTTGAAGTAGTAAAACTTAATAAAGTCTTCCGTCCTTTTCTAATGAACATTACCTGGAAGTGTTTCATTATCAAATTTCATGCATAAATCCTTGAAGTCCTTAATAGCATCGTTATCAAAAAAAGCTTCCTGTACTTGAATGATTGCATTTTCATTTGATGTCCTAGCAGATGAAGTGGCTTCAGACGTAGCTTGTGTACCCGAAACTATCTCCGTTTGTCAGCACTCTCGATCACAAAATCATCTTCTTCAAAGTGGAGTGAGCACACTCTTGAATACTTAGAAAGTGCATAAGTATCTTTAGATTGCCTAGAAATTGCTCTTAGCCAGGCACCTTTTGACGATTCATCTTGAAGGAATGAATGGAGGGAAATGAAGGAGTTGGATGGACTATGATATCCAGAAAGGGCACATAGGAACACAACATTTGTTGGGCAGGATGAGTGATGAAAAACAAATAACAATGCAAAGGACTGAAACTCCAAATAAAAAGAAAACTCTAATAAAGGTAATATCAATGTAATAATTATTAATTAATAAATACTTTTGCTTAAATACTTGTAAGGATATAATAATTAATAAAAATTATTACTCCAATACATTTCCAAAATTCTAAGCCGAGGCACTTACAATCAAGGACTTTACTAAAAGTATTGTAACTTTTAAGTTGCTAATTGAGAGAGACAATATCAATAACTAGTAATTATTAATTATAAACATTCCGTTTCTTTCTAACTAAACTCAAATTTCAACTGATGAGTGAGTTCTTTCTCCCTCTATATGCCTAAGCAGCCGAGACCGCCTCAATTATTTTTCTTTCTTTTTTCTTTAAGGAAGGGATCATAGAATAAAAAATATTATAGACTCATCCTGTACTCATTTTTTGTCTTTTTTCCCTTGCGTGAGAATTCCATATGTTTAGCATTCCATGCTTGGACTCAGTCCCGACTTTTGAAACTATTTGGATATGGCTTAAAAAACTCATTACAACAAATATTGCCCTCAACAAGCACAGCTGTCCCGTCATCTGCATAAGCTAACGATATTATTCCAGGGTCAGGTCTTTGTAGCAATAAGGAAGTAATATCAACTACTATTTAGTTATTTCTCTATAACAGTTATCTCTAGCAATTTATGCTGCGATCATGGGTAATGTAGACTAATTACAATACTTATGGTCTAGAGAGAGAATATTCAACAATGCAGTCTTTCTTTATGCCATTTGAGGAATGCAAAACCTGTGAATAATCGCAAAAAGTAGAAATCAATTCCAAAAACCTCCGTCAAATAACAAAGGGCCCTCTAAGTTGTAACAGTGCAGGTATGTTACAAAAGAGGGAGTCCTCTAATCTTTTTTCTCCCCAAAGAATTAAGATGCTTGAACAGATGATCGATAAGAAGTTTTGTGACACATAAAACGCCATAAATATAAAGATATTTTTAATAATAAATTTGATGACTTAAGACATGATTAAACTATATTGGCATTGCAAAAATTTAAGAAAAAGAAAATATACAGCTTCAATTAATAAATTAAAATTTCCTCTGAATTAGTTTCGACGTTTTGGGCAACAAATGACCTTTCTAAAAATATAAATTGATAGACGGAATCAGTTTTTATGTGATGAAGATGTTTTTAGGGACTAATAAATTATGAGAGGTATCTCATTTTTGTGTTGTGCTCATGCCTTTCCAATCACTGAACCTCGTACAATGCACATCTAGGTAAGTGTAGGTTTTGGTGATTCAAACTAAGACAGTCTTAATTGTAGAGGGACATAATTTGAGTGAGATAATAGTTAACACACTCTGTGCCTCATATTTAAGAAACACTCCATACACAACGTAAGCCAGTCTTAAGAAACCAGTCCTTAGTATGTGCGATTCAAGGAGAAGATGGATTTAATTGTCGAACACGAATCTCTGGATTTCTCAGTGAATAGCCAATGGATTTTAGTAATTGAGTATTAATGGGAAGCAAACACTGAATTGGACATTGAGACAGGATTATTTTTTGTGTTGATGCACAAGATTTTTAATACTGATTAAATGAGAGGAAAGGAGAGTTTTTTGCACTTTTATCAAATATAATATTATAACATGTACATTATACGCTCAATAGTTGTTCATTATTTTTTAACAGCCGTGACGGAGTATATTTTATTTTCATTTAACAAGAAACACATTTTTAGACCTCATTATTTATTATTATCAAATATTTTGCAAGTGAAAAAAATAGAATAAGAGAAGAAGAAGAATAACAAAATTAACGTACATTGTTGTTTAGCGCCTTCAAAGATAATTTAAAAAGAAGGAAAGAAAGAGAGAGAATAAATAGAAAAAGAAAATGATTCTCCACTTTTATTTTTGTGTTTATTTAAGTGATTTAACTTTTCTTGTCTACATTTATATTCTTCTACCTTTAAAGAGAAGTGGAAATAGGAAGGAGCTCAAAGATGAGTCTTCCTCTTCTTTGAGCTACATTTGAATAATTTATTATTCTTTTCAAAAAAGATATTCAAACAAACTATATTTTTATTCTACTCTATTTTCTATAGGATGAGATTGGACGTGGTCAAAGTTCAAATCCCACATCATGTTCATGTGCATTTAAACCTCACAAAACATCTTCACTTATTAATTACATGAGGCATAAGTGAACAAGGACAATACTTGGAACATTTATCCTCAAAAGCAGTAAATTCCTCCTCGAGGGAAAAAAACGTAGTTCATAGTTTTTTGTGACGTCATAATCTGGTTTTGAAAACTCAGTAATTATGATTACGATTACATATAATTCATTATAAATTGTTTGTTAATCGTGTTGTCACTCATCAACGAATTCAAAAACGATGAGAGTTTCATAAAATTACATTGTATAATGATGATAACATTGTTATTTTCTTATTTCTTAAGGTTCATTGTACTTAAAGCTATATAGCCACAACTTAAAATATACAGTTCTTCCGAGTCTGAAGTTAAATTAACTGTGTCTTAATGGATACAATCCTAAGGATAGAAAGATATCTGTTAATTACTATCCATAAGAAGCAGCTGAGATCCTTTAACAGACAAAATAGATATCGTATCCCTAATTATGTATGCATACCTAATGCGCATTTAAACATATTATTACCTCTTAAAACCTCTCCACTCTTTTATCACAAGTCCCCTCTCGAGTGTTTGAGTCCAATTTATTTATGTTTATTGTTTATTTATACATTCAAATGACTGATAATAAAAACATAAAGTCAATAAGTAATTTGGGAATTCTTGTTGGTCATTATTTTCATAACTCAATATTATTGTGTTTGGAGCACAAGTGCATATTGTAATTCTTAGATTGTTGTAATAAGTCAGGAGTTTTCCATCTTTGGAGTACACGTTATGCCCAAGCTTGAGTTTATTATATTTGTATTATTATGATAGTGTTTTACTCGTCCAACTGTTGTTTTTATTTCAAATATTGAATTAAGGGGACCACCTACATATTTATATTACTAGTTGAAGAGCAATCAAAGATTTCCATCAATTTTTACTTTTAGGGGTTTCCATATAGTCATCTATAAGCATTTTGGAAGGAATTGGAACAACTGCAGCCTTTCCTCGTCTCTTCTTTCCCTTAAATGGAGCTTTTAATAAATACACCATTAAATTGCCTTCTGGCATGAGGGATAACAGATACAGAGACTCTCACAAATGAGTTGTAGGAATAGAAAATGTACTTTTAGAGCACAGATATAATAACTGAAAGAATCACATAAATAGAGTCCGTCAGAATTGGTAAATTCTTAAAATATTACATAAATTTTAGTACAGTCTGTCAAAATATCTGTTGTCAAAATTATCACCTCTCTTCCAGTTTCCTTTTCAAAAATGACAGGAATCAAAATTCAAGATGTCTTCCCTCTAATAGAAATATCAAAATTTATCTGAATTAGCGAATCACACTTGATAACGATGTAGATATTATTCATAATGCATAGAGTCAGCTACTTCAAATCAGAAAAGAGTCAACTAATGCCTACAGCAAAAGGTAGAATACATTGTATATTTCTCACGTCTGGTAGTTTATTGTATCTTTCAACCTTTCCTCAATTAAGAAACAAGGGATCAAACCAATATCTGTTCCAACTATGGAACTGCGGATTTTTATGAGTACTTTATCCTAATTTAATTTATACTTTACAAATAGTCATCTATGAGCATTGTGGGTGGGGAATTGGAACAACTGTGGCGTTTGCTCGTCTCTGATTTCCCTTAAATGGATCTTTAAATACATTCACACACCCTTAAAATAACTTCTCCGTGAAGGATTTCAAATACAGACACTCTCACAAATGAGGATTAGAAAATGTACTTCTAGAGCACAGATACAATAAGTGAAACAATCACAAAAATAGGATCTGCCAGAATTGGAATATTCTTAAAATATGACATAAATTTTATCACAGTCGGTCAAAATATCTGGTGCCGAAATTATCCCCTCTCTCAAACTTTCTTCAATATCAGTTGGGAAGAATTGGCTAATCCTTCCCAGCAAGGGAACTGCTATTTAATTATAATTGCTAGGAATTGTTCAGAAGAGCTAATTCAAATGAAACTAAAACATATTCAGAATACTACTAAGGAATTTTTATGTTTATTTTATCCCAAAAAGTGAGTAGTGATTTGAGAATAAATAGGTTCATCTTGAACTACACGTTAAACTTTTCCTAGGGAAAACACAAAATATACATTCATTTTGGCCTGACCTCCAAAATATTTTCAATTATTCAATATATTCCTTTCACATAAAAAAATATTTTTTGAAAACAGGTTCTTGAGTGGAGGAATTTGACGTTTACATGTACAATAACTTGTAGATATTCAAAGGAGTTAATTATCACGCACAAAATACGCTCATGTTCCCATCTCTAATCTCAGATAAGCAGATTTCTTCCTCATATGACGTGAAACTTTTTAAATCAAAATAAAAGAAATTTAAAATGTTTTAAAAACATTATATAGTTGGAGCTAAAATAAATATTTAATAATGAACTTAGGAACAGTAATTTCGGACTTGGAAAGAGAAAGGAATAAACTTGGTTCTACTCTCAAAAATGTTTAAAAACTATAATTTATACAATGTAGAATGGAAACATGGAGACTTTTTGGAGACATCACTATGTCCAAAAAATTTCATTTAAAAAAATATACATACAATGTTCATATTAATATTTGGATTAAATTCTGTTAATTTTTAATAAAGACTCTTTGATTTGAGATTCTTCGTTCAATGATTTAACAATTTACATCTTTGTTGTTTATGGGACAGTATCATGAATCTTCAAAAACAATATGCATTTTTTCACTTTTCAAAACTTATATTCTGATGTTACAAATAAGGATATGAGTATTAGTAAAATTGCGGTGAATGTAAATTGAAAAAGAAAAAAAACAGTGTTTGCATGAGCAAGGATACAAATGCTCTGGTTAACAATTATTCCTCCATATTTAGAAAATTCTAAGGAATCAATGACCAACACCGATTTTAATATATATCTAGCAGATTTTATGATAATTATAATTTATGCATTTTTTTTTTTTTTTTTATTTTAAACACAAATTGAAATTTGTGATGGATTAAGTTTTATATTGTAGTTTGGTTTGTCTTGAGTAGATATATTTATTTTTTAGTTTTTGTTGGGTATATATTATTCAACATGTTAACTTGGAATATAGGAAGATTGTTTGAAAAGTCCGTGCAAAGTCCAAGAGATGGCACTGCTGGCGCGTATCGACATTATGTTTAGTTAGTAGCATCTCTTGGAAGAACACACACCCACTTTCAGCAGATCGGTCTATTTCTTTCTGTTTGGCATTCGTTTATGTTGTGTACAAGAAGAAAATATATATATTTAGGCTATAATGTAATGACAAAACTTTAGAATTTGGTATCGCAGTACATTATTTATTTTACGTTTTATTCATCTAAATAAGAAAATAACTTTGAATTGTCTTAAAGTAATATCCTCATGGACGCGATTTGATTATTTACAAAAAGGATTTGTCATGTTGTTCCTTTAAAAGTATCGAGTTGAACATAGATACAAGATTTTTATTGATTTGTAGATTATAAGTATATTTTGCATCAATATACGAACAACATTGCTCTAATTAGCCTCACGTTATGACTATATTAGTCCCAAATACTTGGCAAGTAAGTAAATATACTCTTTTCGTACTGCGTATTACCGCATATATTTTGATTTGTTTCTTCATTTTTACTGCTTAAATCTCATTTTTGAATAACAAGTATTGGATATATTATTTCAAATATTCTGGACCAACCGTTATAATTAACACATTTTAACACACACAAAGTATTGAAGTCCATGGGAGAATCTTGTGTGAATTAGAAAAAAAGTTTATTTATTATTAATTGAAACCCAAAAAAACATGTTTTAGCCAATTTAACTGTCCTCACAATTGATGGTGAGGTTCAAGTGGTGATGGGAGAAGCTTGCTGAATACCCTTTGAATGTAATCGGCGCTCATGGAAGCCCAGGTCTTGCTTTCCTTTTTTAATGTAACAACAACAACAATAACAAGAAATAGCCAAAAAGATAAAAATAGGAATAATAAAACCTTTCTACTTCCCTCTTATCTCCTCGTCTTTCCCATATACATGATATATAATGTATATACAGACAATCAAGTCTTGGAAGAAGAAGAAGAAGGGGTGAAGACGAAGAAGAGAAGGTTAGAGCAAGAAAGGGAGAGAGATTTATTGCTATCTGCATCTTATGTTGAATAATACGTTCTATTTATTCTATTATATTGTATTCCATACATGCGAGTAAATGTAAAACCACAGAGAAAGAAATATAATTTGACATCTTTTTATCATAGGGAGTGTACCTATTATTTGAAAAGGAGACATGACTGCACATACGTGTATGCAATGCCTAACATTAGGGCATTGCATTCCATATGTAGTTCAGTTGTATAATTTACGTTAACCCCTTAAGGATGAGGTGTGACTTGCCTTCAATTCTACCTAATTTTTCATACTTTATTTTCTGATTTGATTCTTATTTTTAGATTATAATATTGCAAATTGATTCTATGACATTTTTTATAATATTTGAAATTCATATTTTTCTATGCATATGAAGGTATTAGCATTTGATTAATTTATAGGCACTATTCCATATCATACCTCCCCCCCCCCAGATGTGACAAATAAGCCCAGATATTTCAATGACAACTTAATTTTCAAGCAACCAATCATCAATGACTTTAAAAATATTAATTTTTTAATGTTGCTTTTTTTTTTTATTATGAAGTTATTTTCATTTTGTGATTTTATTTGATAACTGTGAGGGGGATAATGGGTGGGACAAAAGTCCTACTTCCATTTTGATATCCTAATCGTCCAGTACCTCGCCAAACCACAATTTATGGTTTACAAGATAATTTTCGACAGTACATTAAGACAGCAGACATACCTCGTTTTGGAAGACAACGGACGTCTTGTAACACTGAAAATGTGGATCTGATGTGCGATAGTGTTGCAGAGTCTCCAGAAACATTTATTTAGAGACGTGCTCAACTGAAAATGTTGCATTAAATTCAATTAGATGTGAATATGATTGCATTACAGTCTCCATTTCCAATCATTTAAAAAAATGTAAAGACCTAACAAACTTTTAATGACTCTCATCTTTTCTTTGAACAAAGTTTAGAGGTGTAACTATAATCAGACCTCCAATTGAATATTTTTGATTTCAAGTAACATAGATAGCTGATTTCTGTTTTCTTAAATCTGGATAAAACAAGTAACACTTGCACTTTATGGATTTATAAAAGATGCCTCCAAACACAGTATAAAAAGAGGACATACCCGGGAGAAGGAGGACGTTTGGTTATTCTAACAATGTCGTATTAAATTAGTTGACTTTCTTTTACTTCAGGTGTACATACTTACTCATTTCAAATATGACAATACAGGGAATCAGGCCTTAAATGTGTATGTCCTTTAATCCTATTTTCATTACGTAGTTTAAATAAGCAAAAAAACCAAACTATGAATTATTCACAACAACTCTGATAATTATTTTTGTAAATGAAGCAATCTTGATAGGAATGAATATTTACAAATAATTATTGTTGGGAGGCATCACCTTCTTGTGAATATGAACCTACATTAAAAGATATATGTACAACAAGGTACCAGGTAATTCATTCATATTCGATAGTCGTTGAGGAGGTTATAAGGGACTTGAATCAATCTAAATGTGTACCCAATAGTTCTTTTATACCAGAAACTAAGTATTAAAAAATATCATCACTCCTAGTATCATCCCTTCCGCCATCTCCAAAAAAAATATTGTTTGCTTTTTGGTAGTGCTTCAAGCCTAACATCCAGAGGTCCTACATTTTAAGCACGCCTCTAAATCTTACGCCAAAGTCGTATAAAAAGTAAACTTTGCTCAATGACGTCATCGTCAATGATATCAGTCAGTGACGTCATCATCAATATATATGGAACATCTTTGATGTAGAGATGTGCAGTATTCACGTTATAAAACTGTACATATATATATTTGATGACGTCAAATAAGCAATATAAAACAAAAACGTTTCCTATATTTTAAATAGTGAAAAACTTTTAAAATTTTATATACTGAATTAATATTTAGTTAATACCTATTCGGAGATATACATTTATTAAATATTAAATAGTGGAAAGTTATTCTCATGAAATGGGTGGTTCAAAAACCTCTAAATATAACAATGAAATATGTTTAAAGCTATACTGAACGAGTTCTATTACCAGTAAACAGAAGTAAACTTATAGTCATTTAACATACTTGCAAATGATGCTTTGAAGAAGGCACTTTAAAATTGAGGATGTTCTTTCAAAGACCGATAATATGGACGAAACGGAATTTGATTTTAAATTATCTATTGAGAACATACTATGAGCACGGATTAACTGAGGTAAATCTTGGAGCTGTAATCCCGTTACATGTAATCATTGAAGGGTTTTGAATTGTAATTTGTCCTCTAGCTTTAAGGATTCGGCTGATTGATTAATTAATATAATTGCTGGACAAATATAAGTGTAACACTTACAGTATTTTTCAAGATTGCATCGGTCCTTAATATAGGACTTCAAATCGGGCCCGTCCCTACTATCAGTCCTTGAATAAGTCTCACATCTTTAAAGCACCCTTTAGGAGGCGTCATTTTTACTGATATTGTAGTAAATTAGCTACTTCAGTAGAATTTAGTCTGTTCTAAAGCCTCAAGTACCTGTCCTGCACGATATAGGTTACTACTGTTATTACATAGTTAAGGCTTAATTAAAGCATTTATTATTCTAATAAAAATGGGTGAAGATGAATTGATGATTCTGGTTGATTTCAAAGGATAAAGTCGTTTAGCAAGGGTTTTTCCATAGGAAGGTTGACGGACGCGTCTGTAAGATGTAGACTGAAGCCAGAAGGAGTGCTACATATTTATTAGTTGTGGTTTATGTGGCTCATATACTCGTCCCATTATTCAATGGTTATATTGTATATATACGTGTAGTCTATATTCTGTAGTCATGAATGGATTAAAGATTAGGCACATACTTTTCCACTTGTTTTGTGCTTGATGTTACCAAATAAATGGACGATAAACAACCTGTACTAATACTAAAAGGAAAACCTCATAAATAAATTAACATAATGAGCTTCAAAGTTAATAACACATGAGAGAATACAACTCTCATGAACAGTAGAAACTTTTGATGGCACTAATACAAAAATGTAGAGTGTTTTTGTTGTCAGCTGTCGATGTTTCTATTCTATAATAATCAGTGTTCAGAGCGTTGATTGTTGATTTAGAATTAAACTTCGTTAAGCTACTGCGAACACTTTTCAACAATTATTTAATGATGATGTAATAGTTTGGAAGAATTGCTAACTACCAACTGATTTGGGGTCTTTTTTCTGTTTTTTTTCGTAGGAAAGGTTGCATGATACAATAAAGGTAACGACGTGTAGGGTTCATATGAATACTTTTCTAAATTTTAGGAATTTCAAACGTTTAGGCAAGCAAGGAGCACTATACACCAATGGGTCACAAAATTTGTAAGGTGTGTACTGTGTACTATATGAGGAAATATCAAGATCTCCAAGTATCACCACCATACTATCGCTTATCATCACTGCCTATAGACTATAATGATCTCTATCAACAAATACTGATTTAGATCTATGCCTTCAAATATCAAATTAGCATTTAAAGTTCGACCAACTTTTTTAACATATGGAATTTCACTCGATAAAAGGATAATTAATTGTGATTTAATAATTTGTCTGTTCATTTCTTTGCTTTGATTGGGGTTGAAAACCTGTTATTAAAATTAAAAATGAAATTTGAATGATAATGAGACATATCTTGAGTAATTAATTGTTAGCTTCCTTTCCTTAGTTACTCTAAAAAAAGACTTAGATCTTACTGCTGGAAGTAACATATTTAATTATAATTTCCATCGGTAGGGATTAACTTATGCCTTGCACAATGGTAAAGAACAATTTGAAAATGAGGATCTATTCAGTAATTTCTCAAACTGTGAAACCTCTCAAAAATCAGTTGGGGGATCATGTAATGTACTTGATTAATTTCGGCAAAGTCAATCAAATTATCTGGGATAAATATTCTCCATCGTTTAGTTTTTTCTCCAAAAATGATGGGGGGCGAGAGGGAAGAAATCATTAAATATCTTCTTAAAAAAAACAAATCCTCAATTTCAAAAAATTATCTGGATAAAATTAAAAATGAGTTGTTCATATTGTGTGATTCCGCTTTTTCTGGGATAAACTCTGATCTATTTGAAAGTACATGTAAATATCTTAGCTTCATCAGTCCTTCTCATAGCAAAATACGAGTAAGCGTGCTCCCCCTAGTGGTACGTGGATGAACTTGATTAAAAAGCGCTTAAGACTCCCATAATTCCATATGCAGTTTGATTATTCTACTTTAATATCGTCGATACTTTATCCTCAAGTAGTACACAGCCTAAAACGTTTGAGAACAACTGATCTATTTGATTGAACATTCGCAATTTAGATGTAGCACCTTTTGAACTGAATTCCAATGGCAGACAAAAATAAAAAAGATCAGTCTCCCGCTCAAAAACTGTGACTCTATTTCCCCTTACGAGCACGACTCATACACACTGTATCTACCTCTTTACCTGGGGTATACCTGTACTAAATGATCTTCTTAACTTCAAGCTTAAAAGGAGTTATTAACTATATTTAATATGAAGTCTCTAAATACACTGTGTGTTGTGAGTGAAGTGAATGTGCATGACATGAGATTAAAAGGATTAGACATTTACTTTAAAAGACAAGTCTATGACGTCAGTAGGCCATTAATCCCCCTCATTTTCTATTGTTATTTCCTTCTTTTCACAGACTTTCAACGTTTTCATAATATCATTTCCTATCAAATTACATCAGCTCATAAAACTTCTTTTTTTTTCTTCTTATGAAATATGACTTCAGAATTTTTTTGAGAGCCTAGAAAGAACAATAACAAAAATAAAAGTAGAGAGAAGGAGGAATGTATCTGTGTCTGACTATGTGTGCATACGCATTAGTGGTCCCTAAACTGATTTTAATTTTAAATATTGTTTCTTTTTGTAAAATATGAAGATATTTATAATTCGAGGAATATTGAACAATGTCTAGAGGTTGAACTTGCATCGTTCTTGAAATTTATAAATTTCGCAATTTTAAGAAAAAAATAACATTTTGACTATAAATAAACTTTTTTGCAAGAGTTTCCTGTATTTTAATTTAGGTTAATTTTTTTTTTAAATTATAAATATCCTATCTAGACATATTTTGACCCAAAAAAAGGCCTTTGTTTCTTGCAGTCCTTATATTCACTCAATTTCAAATGATTTGGGTTAGTATGGTTCTTAAATCAGCCTACTTTATAATAATTTAATCTTTTTTATAAGCATTGTGAGTACTAAAAAAATAAATAAAAATTGAGGGAAAAAAAGTGCGACGGTAGGAATTTTCTAATGAAAAAGAAAAATGTGAGAAAAAAGAAACATGTTCTTTTTTGGAGAATATTTTGTAGATTTAAAATAAAGAAACGCTCTAATACGCATGCGTGTTGCAAGACATGTGTGTATGTATGACGTCACTCCTTTCCTGAGTTAATTAGTTGTTTATACCATAAACAACACAGAATAACCGCCAGCACAACCATTCAAGTAGGGGTTTTATTGCAAACGTCTGCATAAATATATAATCATGATTTAACACACTCACACACGCCTTTAATGACTCAGGTGAAACGCTTTTTTCACTTTAATTTTTATTATTTCAGCGGAACTAATTACCTCAATACTGAGGCACAGAAAGATTACTTCTTGGGTAGAAAAGAAGGGAAGACGAAATAGGTTTGATTGGAAAGGTTTGTATGACGTGTGTAAACATTTCCTTCCACATGTTCTATACTGATCCCAAAGTGATTCATTGAAAGAGAGAGAGAACAAAAGAGTTGTTTCAAGACTAATAACAACAAGAAAAAAAGAAGGAGGAGCCATTTAATTAGTATTGAGAACCAATTGGTCATAAAATGACCCCATGGACAACAAAACACAAAAGAATGATTTTCTGATTTTCTTCTCCATGGATCATCAATACGTATAGGCGCAAAGGAAATGTGAATAGACTCTTATTTATCAAAGTATAAGTATGTACATTCATACTTTTTCATAAAGTGTGTGGGGAGCAAGGGGGCATTACCCCCTACTTGAAAAACAATAACATTAAAAAGTTGCGTGATTATTTGTATTAGGGATGTAACGGATCCAAAAGTTTGAGACTCCGTCCTAAATTGGACGTAAAATAAGTCTCGTGGAACCTTTTTGTCTAAATAAATTAATCTTGAAACCAACTTGAATCAAATCCTTATAAAAATAGCTAATTCAATGGCTAGATTGACGTAAGTAGATATTTTAATTTAATATTTGTGATAATGATACAGTGTAGGAGTTTTTTTAAGGGCCCATATCAGGCACTGCATTAATTTCAAGTCCATATGAAAGACTGATACAATTCTACTGATTAAAGACTATCATTAATATCTGAAGTCATAAATATAAAACACCACCTAAGGGATAGGCTCCGGCCAGGATTGTAGCTACATTTATTGTCAATTCCAAATTGTTGTTGTCACAATTTTTGAAGTTAAGAAAAAAAGAACTGTTCGTTTCAAAAAATTTATTTTATTTAAAAAAAAATATATGTCAAATTATTTTTTTTGTCACTTTTCTAAAATTATAATGGTCAAATTTGTTATTTATAAAAATAAATAAAAAATTTGACAACAATCCCAACACTACAGATATTTCAATATCTGATCTGTAGTGGCAATTTCTGATTGTTGTAGTTGAACCACAGGCTCCAAATAGAGATAATATAATGAAATCATACGAAGGTCTTGATGGCAGATTTCCGGACCTATGCATACATTAGAACTTGTCTAACTGGGCATTTCCTCGTAATAGTTGCCTAGATATTAAAATATCTAGGCAAACTAACTATCTCAAAAAGATTACAATTATGTCATATTAACTTGATATGTACCAATGTCTTCCCATGTTAAAGTCCATCACAAGCCAATAACAAAACTGTTTTAATGCAGTGATTTGGTTTAAAACTTCCTTATATGAGTACGTATCTCATTTGAAACAAAAAAAGCTATCATGCAATGTAATGAAACGACCTAAAAATAATGTGCAAATTGAAGAAAAGAAAACAATGATTTAAAACTTGTAATAATTTTATGAAACAAAAGTTACAGGCTCCATCTAGTTATTCAACTTCTAAGTTGTATATAATAGGCGAAGTAAAAAGTTATGAGCGTTTTGTCACTTAATTTTAAGCCAATAAAATTAACACTTTATTGGCTGAAAATTGCCAGCTGCCGTTAAGGTCTGTTTCAAAGGTCTTGAAGGCAATTTATGTACTACTTTGTGGTCTTAATTTAATTATTTATCATAATTAGGCAATCTTTAAAAATTGCAATATATTTTTCATAATGATTACGTGTAGTGCAGGTGTATTGTAATAATAGATCAATTTCTAGTAAAAAGCCTCCAGGCATATCACCCATGAAAATGTTTAATTTTCCAAAAGACATCAATCGAATTGATGAAGGATTTTCATTCATTTGAACTGGAAGATATACTCAAGATATCGCGGAAAATTTATTCAGCCTCATTGGATACAAGAGCTCAAATTCAACATCATTAGAGGCTCAAAATAATCTTAGAATAGTTACTTTAAGTCGGTTCATGAAGGAAATGGGATCTTCAATATGATGATTGGGAATATTTATTCGATTTCTTGGACGATTTAAAAGAAGGAAGAAGTAAATCAGAGTAAGCAGAAAATGCATCTTTTCTTCAATAACTAAGTCCTCAGCTATAGGAAGATACTCTGTTGTCTGAACAGCAAACGTATATTTGATATCGCCGGTAATATTTTAAACCAAATTAATATATACCAGTCTGATTGTTTGTCTGCCTTAGTTTTGTTATTTTGGACACTAGTTATATTGGTCCATATTTAAAACTCATTGATCTAAAAAGTTATAGCGGGCAATCTTTATGCCGCTTTATCAAGGAATTCTTCGAAAATATATTCATTACAACCGAGAAGCAATTTTATTACCATATTCAAACTGAAGAATTTAATGATTTAGGAAATCTAACTAAAATCCTGCTAGATCTCCTTCAAAAAGAAACAACAAATATATCCCTACCCGATTGTCAAAATATTAAGATAAAAATTGTTCACAAATATTGACAAGTTCCTCTTAAGATGCACACAAAACTTTCTGGAAAGAGACAAACAGAGAAAGGTTGAACAATGTTCGGGATAGTAAAAGTCCGAGTGTACATTAAATTGTGCAACACATGTATTGATTATTTGCAAGGTAAAAACCTAATTTTTTTACCTTTTATTTTTGTTGTAGTAGGTTTTTTGTTTGTCCACTCCTTCCCTTGAGTCATTAAGTTAGGACCAGCCTTATTCAAAAAAATTCCAAACAGTTTTCTTGCTAATTTCAATCCTTTGATTGACTAAAAAAATTAAAAATTGGATTGAAAGGTGAATGAAAATCTATTTAAGGCATTCCTTATATTGCAAGTCCGATTCGAGTCTCAAGTTTTTGCTCACAAGAACAAATTCTTGAATGTTTCCATCGAGTCCAGTTAAAGTACTCTGAAATTAAATGATTACCTTATATCCGGTGAAATAATGGAAATGATTTTCGAGTCCAAGTCGATTTGTGAGTCTAAGCTTTTGAGTACAAGTCCAGCTTGAGTCTTTTATTGAACTCGAGGAAATTTGTACAAGATAACGTTGAATCTAAATTGTTTTGTCCATGATTCTTACATAAGTAAAACATTTCTTCGTCGGAGTATTATGCATTCTGAGAATCACTTCTTAGCATCTGAAGCTAAATAGAACATAACAATTTTGAACTATTGAACCCGTTTCTCAGGAAGGGAGATAACAGTTGATACGTATATTTATAGAGTGATGATACAATTATACCCTGAATAAAGTTTAGAGGTGATAATAGAATATTAGTAAAGGAAACCATGGAATGATCAAATAAGAACTTGTTTAGCTTCTCAGTGAATAATTTAAAGTTCTCGAGAGTTCTTTTGATACAAGGCTCAATAATTATAAAGAATATTTAATTATCACATAATTTTTTTTTTTAAATTACAAAGACCAATTTCCAAATATCATAGAAATATAATTAAATGAAATAAGAAGAATTCACATTTGAAAGTCAGGAGTCTAAGACCATACAACAGTTGATATTTGCTAACGACTAACATCAATCGGAGATACTTTAGACAATACCTTGGCTATGGTTAAAATTCAGAGAGAGAAACAAGCAGTAAATAAAGGATCAAACATTAGAGGAATCTATTAGATTCATGATATTTCACTAATGTCTTCCGGATATGGAGTCAGAGGCACGGACATGACTCGCTAAACCCTGTTTTTCCATGTCTTTAAAGGGTGCTTCTCTTATTAATTATTTATTTATTTGAAGATTGCGAGTAACTACCTCTATTTTTGTATTAAAACAATATAAACAGGCACAATTATGCCGTCATTGGGCAATAGAGAAGAAGTAACGAGGAACAATTATTTCAAAGTTCCACTTTGCCTTTTTGCGTGATACTCCTCCAAAGATTGACCTAATATGTACTGACGAGCTTACGCAATCAATTATGAAAATGTTATAAAAGTTATATACTTGTAGACTATGTACATTACCTACCTTTGATATGCAGTAACTCTTAAAATGTTTGAAAACGATTAAAACTCGAAAACGATTGGTTTGACAAAAAGTTTATTTTATCAAAAAAAAAAAATATATATCATTGGCTCCTCAAAGAGCAGTTTATTTCAGTACATAAGGAATATTACATATTAGAACACTAGTGCATGGTCTTTAAGCGACGTGTAAAGGCTGTAATTGATAAAGAAGGTGGCCATACTCAGTGAAAAAAGTTTTGCAAAAACCTTGTCTACATATTTTGTCAACATTATTTTTTTGCCTATTATTGAAAATATAACATTATTCATGTATTTATTAATCCATCTCTCGAGCCCCTGTTTGGCTGCCTACCACTCTGTGTATGAAGAAAATGTTGTGCTATGTTATTGTTGGAACCCATGTTTTTTTCTGTGGGTTACCACATCATTTACCATTTAAACAATTGGTTCCATAAAAACTTTCCATGTTATAATCTTCAAATCTGATAGTGACTTTAAATTTAAATTTTTTTAATTTCTTATTTGGGGGAGTGAAAATTACTAAAGTTGAATTTTCTATCTCGGAAACAAGAAGCATTACGATAAAATACATAAAAGCACCAAATACAAAAACTTGGAACACAGCCTGACAATGGTTTAAACCCCCACTACATAACATCTACGCTAATTAGACACACAAAGCACAAACAGTTTTTTATATAAAAGTAACGTGGGCAGTTTTGTTTGAGCTCAGAATCAAAGGTTTCCTGTCATTTTGCATCCTCAAACTCCGAATATGAGAAGCATTAAGGAGGTCGATTAGGGAATTCTATTGTACGTACATATATTAAAGGTAGTACATTGAAGCACTCACGAAACCACTCTCTATTTTATCCGTATCAAATTTTTTTTTTAGGAGTATCACTTTGCTATATAAAAAGGGACACCGTCAATTAGTTAGACAATTTTCCATCAGGTTGTACATATCATTATTTTTTTTAATTATCCAACTACTTATTTTGAGATCATAATCGTAAAAGATTTAAAAAAATCAAGCAATATTACGTATCAAAGAAAAATAGTCCGTGTAGAATTTCCTTTCTTCTTCTTTTTAATTAAAGCCCCAACATGTTTGAATAATAATAAAAACAAATGATGTGAGGCACAAAATATGAGAAAATACTCGAGGCTTTTTTTATACATATACTCAAAATGATGGGTGGGTTCTCTTCTAGATCCTCTTTCCCTCTTTCAAAATAACATATGTACATCTAGGTAAATCCACAGGTAACTCCATTTTCTCACTCGTATTTTTTTTACACCCCCCTCCACTATTTTAATGGTCCTTAGTTCCATACTGTTCACCTATTTTATTCACCACAACACGATGATCATCAATTTTGAGTCTCTGAAGAACTAAGAGGGGTTTAGAGAAGTAAATTGAATTTAACGCTAAATTAAATTAAATCTAGATAAAGAAACTACAATTCTTTATACTTAAAAAATAACTGTACATTTAAAAAATATGTTGAAAGACAATAATGTTGGTTTTCTTACTATTAAAGACACCATTGAGTAATCTACAACATTCTATAAATCAACAACTCTTATAGAGGAATATTTAAATCATTATTCATTGAAATTAAATTGTCGAAACAAGAGGGGATTGCAATGAATGCATATATGATATGTACGGATAGCGACTATCTAGAACTTGCAGACTGATAAGTTTGCAATGCATTTAATTGTCTATACGGACAAATTCCTGATACATCTGAAAGACAACCCATGATTTGCATACCTTTGTATATGAAAAAAGTAAACATCTTTTGTTTCATGTTTACTATCAATGGCAAATACAAGTTGATATTCCCGGAAACAAACTCTAATCACGATAAAAAGCAATGAAATGTTTAAAAAAAGGCCTTTCGTGCCTAGAATTACATTTCTACCAAAATACCTAAATACGTACCCCCTCTTCATAATAATATGAAATATCTTTACAAACCCAATCTCATAGAGAAAAAAATATATATAATTAATATTAAAGTACCATGTTCACTTCCTTTTCAATATGTACATTTAAATGCGTATCAATGAATAAGTAAATAAATAGATGCAACCTTCCATTCCTGGTTTGGCTTTTTTTAAGGTCCAATAGTTTTTGAGAAAGAGGATTTGATTTTTCTTATTTATTTATTTTAAGACACTATTTATCTATTTACGTAAATATAGTTGACTTTACAATATCTTATGCTGATCATAATTTTGTTCATGGGTTCATAAAAGTGGTGTCTTTAAAATTGAAAAAGAGATGACGTAATAAACATACATTTAGGCAGTATCCATTAGGAAGTATCCTTTGAAAAAAAATCCTTTAACAGTACAATGAGATTAACCAGAGTAGGGGTTTGAACCCTGGATTAGTGCTGCCTGGCAAATTTTGAATGTCGACCATATATAATACTTAATGCATGGTTGATCTCTCCATGCAATGTGTAGAACAAAGTTATTTTATCCATTTTTTTTTATTCCATAAAGTACAAGATGCTTAATAAATATTTTTGCTCCTAAAGAAGAACACCGTAAAAACTTTCAACCAATGTATAATTGCCTCTCATCATTGTATTTCAAATAATTATATTAATACAATAAATAGGAGAAAACTAAATAGGTTTTCTGCACTATTATAAATTGCAGAAACAAAAAATAAAGTGTAAAATTTACAGTAATTAAACACATTTAAGTACATATACAGAGTCGTTTAGGTAAATCAGGATTTTCTTAACTGCATCCCGATCAATAAAGGAAGCAAGCAGAGATTTGAAGTTTTATTTACAAGTTCTAATAATGCAAAAAAAAATAATTATATGTTTGCCATTTACGCCAATCATTCGCTCGATACGAAGCCTAAATGATTTGAAGGTATTTACCACGTCCACAGGATAGACTTCATTTCAGTACTTAATGATGGAGGCCTTCAATGACTCGATGCTGTTGTGTAAATTGGCAGATACCTTCCTCTCTAACTCCCTAAAATGGAGTAATCCATTCAATTCATATAGGGATCCAATTAGAGGGTTAGGTCTGGGGGTGTCAAAATGACACTTTCTCTTTTTTAAACAAGTTTTGGGTATTGCAGCCCTTGGTAGAGAGGGATGAGTCTGGTTGAAGCAGGAACTTGACATTATTAGCATCACCTTTCATTCAAGGTATACTTTGGTCAAACAGGAGTTCACAGTACCTGTCAGCTCCCACCTCTCCTTGGGCTCAAAAAAGATTGGGAGGATGACATTAACGTTACTCCCAATGACTTGGAAGGTCATGATGCTGGTCTGAAACTTGGTTTTGAAGACGTGGGGGAGATTAACTCTCACTGTGAATAACTTTTTGTCGTTCTGGATTGGGGTGGGATCTGTCGACAGTCCATGGTTTCTCATTCGAATTAAAAATGATTCAATTACTATGGGACTTGAAATCGTTGAGCAATTTTCTTCTGTAGGCATTCATTTTATCTGTCAGGATATGTCTTTTGTAGAGGCGTTATTACCTCTTTTTCTCGGGTCTGTGTTTATGATCCTGGAGACTATTGCAAGGCTTACTTGGCATTTTTTGGTAAGAACGTTGATCCAAGTCTTTAAAACTAAAATAACCGAGTTAAATGTTTTCCCTATTGTTCAGTATGTAGTTAAAGATTGTCCGGATTTACTTGAACGAACCTTTAAATCGTTATATATCCGTATTATAGTATTTTATAAAAGCAATGAATATAAATACATAGATATCTAATTAAAACATAAAAAAACACAGCACATTTTTTCAAGAAATTGCGTATGTGGGTTTTGATTAGGTAAACATTATAAAAATATATAAATCATTGTTAATTATATCGTTGACCATTACTCATTATTTAAGGTACGACTATATATTATTTCATCTACATAAAAATGATTATTGTGTCATTGCCTTTCCTCCATGATAGTCAAGTCGTTTGTTTATTGTTACTAATGTTGAAGTATTATGAAAGAATATAAATAAAGATAGTAGCTGGCTTTTAAGAAGCATAAAGTTAATAAAGTAATATTTTTGGGCGACCCCGAAGAGTTTAAAATTTTTGATTTAGTATCCACAGAACCTGACATTATTTGTAGCATACCTCTAAACTTTTATGAGGTCATGGTATAGGAAGATTAAAACCTGTATGTATATAATATTAGAATGTACCTTTGGATAGAATGTATCAATATCAGTATCAATAGAATCGTCTATCAGTAAAAACTTCGTAAGTTAGTAACTTAACATGGCGCAGTCGACAAATAACGTGCTTTATCAACGAATTAAATCTAACTCGGCGGCAGAACTTTATGGGAGGAGTGAAGTCCTTAACATTGGAGGAAAGAACCGAGGATATGCTGGTGAAAACATCATCCAAAGTAGAAGATGTCTTACAAGAAATGGAGATGAGATTCAACTCAGAGTTGGAACGGGAAGAAAAGGAGGCTAAGACTGAGTAGATTGTTAATCAAGAAGTTTCTGAAATAGTCAAGAAATTAAGACTATGACTTAAACTATCAAAATATCCATAAAACCAAAAGAAAGAAACCCCCTTCCCCTCCAAGAAGTCAAAACTACAAAAATAAATAACGATTTGAAGCCAGAGAGACTTACAACGGACTCGACACTGGCGGAATTTAGATCATGGCGAATAAGTTACGAGCTCTACTATTCCACAAATAAGATGGGGCAACAGGGATATTTAAAAATTTGTATAGATTTAAAATTACAAAGTATAATATTTATATGTCATCAAAAGCAGGGAGAAACTTTCTCAGACTGGCATCTCCGTCTTAGACTACAGGGACACCAATCAGAGCTCAGCACTATAGAAGAAGACTATTCTGAAATTACGGTTGGAAAAGAATGCAAAGATTAAAAGCCTAACGATGTACCAACTGTGCACATTTGGTACATATAATATTTAACGAAAATGTGTCAAATTGCAACTTTTTTTACATTTGAAACAATATTGTTGGTAAGTGTGAGTAGATATTAGTATCCTTTTGACTCATAAAACGATCAAAAATCAATTACATCTTCTCGTTCTATGAAACGTTTTTCATTTGATAAAATTATTTTCAAGACAAAAAATTAAATAAAGTATATAGGGGTTAAAATACAAGACTATGATAAAAGTATTAATATTATGTTTGGGATTATCTTCTTTTTTTAAAAGTAAGTTCAATTTTAGTAACACTAAAAGTTACAAATACTCTCCGAGACTGAAAAATAACTATAAGGAATTGATTCATCAAGATCAGGCTATCAGGATTTCTAAAGAAATCCTATTTTACGATAGTTTTAAGAAAAATAGTTAAATAGTTGAACAATTTTCATAATGATTTGCACAATTTTTTACTCATCATAGAAAGCCCGTTTGGAAAATTCTACCAAACTTTTTTAAATGGCTAAACATAGATAATTTGGGAATGAAGTTCGTGGAATTCCAATCAAGTTATATTAAAAATTTATTAGTTTTATGACAACTTTAGAAGAACATGAGCCAAACAGATTGCATGAACGACGAGGAATGATTGTTTGCTTTGAAAGTTTTATAAAAGCATGTAAAACACTGCTTTGATTACTATAAAATCAATAAAAAAAATTATTTTTATTTCATTTGATGTACTAAAATGAATTTGACTTTTCTCTATCAAGTTCTAGATAAAATAGTTTTCGTGGGAAGAAAAAAATACACCTTCATCAGTAAGTTAGAATTCTTAAATTTTGTCTTCCCAAGGGCTCACAAATTTAAGGAATGGATTATTTATTTATTTTTTACTAAAAAAAGAATGGAAAATCGACAATTGCATATAATTTGTATGTGAACGACAAAAATTCAATTTAAAATTCAGGAAAAATAAATGAAATACTAAATATATATGTACGTACGTACATTATGTTATTTGGCATGATTTATAGGCTAAGAAGATTTCAACGTAAATTCCTGTTAGTTCCAATGTTCAATAAATACAAGACAAAATAATTCAAAAAGCGTTTAAAAAACGTTGTTTCAATATAGGATGATTTTTTTTTTAAATTAATGGCGTTAATCATTCATAACTATAAAATAACCATGTGCGAGAAAGGTTTGGTGATTTTACTTTTGAGGGGTATAACATCCTTTACACAAAGTATCTTTCTTTCAGTCGTTTTCATGAGATGACTCTTAGAATGCAATCGGGTACTTAGACACAAGGTATAACAGAGACGCTATGTTTATGAAAAATTTCATTGAAAATTATGTGACGTAATGAATATAAATCTTACATATAACCACAAACAAGTATATTCAGTATGTCTACGTGGTAAATAAAACTCTTTGCTAAGATTAGTGATTTTATTAATTATTCAACCAAATGTCTCTTTATTTTTGAATAAATGATTTTGATTTTATTTAATTTGTTCAACCAAATGCTTTCCTTTTTTGGAAAAATATTCCTTGTTTGAGTTTATAGACTCTCATCCTCATTTGATCCAGTTTAATGTCAAAGTTAAACTATTTTTAATGACCAAGGACTGACTCACAAGGATAAGGAAGAGGGTACACCGTTTATATCATTTCAAAAGAATGTATATAGTTCGTTCATTAATTACTCCTTGACCGTAGTAACGGATAATGACGTTTAGACTTTCAAAAAGTCTTAATTGCACAATTATTGATTTCCAAGAAATATATGTATATATGATTTTTAGTGGACAAAGTTACACAAAACCTCAAGAATACATAATTAACCATAACTTTGGAAAAAATTGAGATACATAAGTTCATTTGATTTAAGACGGAGGTTTTGTACTCTACGGAGTGCATCTTCCGATTATGATTGTTATTCCTTGAAGACTCTTCAAATCTAACCCAAGATGAAACAATGCTTAAACCAAATATATCGAGTCTGATCGCAAATATTCCGAGTCCAATGTGCTTAGGATTTCATAAGGAATTCGATTTCAGTCCATTAAATATTATAGACACCCTCAAAACCAAATACGTTAAGAGCATTATTACCACTTCTTCGATTGACGACTATAAGCAGATCCCCTAAATTTACTGAAAAAAATAAATAAGGATGTTGTAGGCTCTGAAAGCTTTTACAAACACTCTTTGGGTCCTCAAGCTCGAGTCTATTTCACAATTTAACAAAATCATTACACATATTAATTTTTCACCAATTAAGTAAACAAAAATCCCTAAAAGACTTATCGTTGAGAGGTCAATATTATTAAACTATAGCTTTTTTTTATTCCTAGAGCTCATTTATTTATCTTTTTACGTCAGACCTGCCTAGCACCGTTGAAAAAATGGCAAGAATATTAGAGATTCCCTTCTTCTTACGCAAGATATTTAGAGACAAGGTAGTACAGAGACGTTCCTTTCAACCTACTACTGCAGAAAAGACAAAATGATATCACAAAGGATGTCCTTGGAATAGAAAAATATGTTTATAAATAGCTTTGAAAAAAGTTAGTAATACAAATTAACTTTTATAGCTGCTTTTCTTAATATATATTTGTTTTATTTACCTCTTAAAATTTGAAGATTTTAAAATAACCTCCATTGAAATATAACTGGGCACGGTAGTTTTTTTGTAATGAATGGCGAATGGATAATAAATACATTTAAATTATTTATTTAACCCTTGAATGTCTCTCGAGTAAAAATTAACTTTTTTAGAATAAATATAATTAAAATATGTTGTTCAAATCTGTTTCAATAATTGAATGCATCCCATATACTTATAATACTAAAATGATCAGTGATCCAGAATATAAACTATAAATCTGCTTCAATACATTAAAAGTAAATTATTCAATACCTTTTAAAGTTTAGTTATTTACTCCTCAAAAAATATGTTTTTGTCTACCTTTCTTTATGACGTCAGTAGAATAGGGGGTCATTATGTAAGTAAAATCCATATATCCAGTCATTAAAAATGTCTCTGGATTTCATTTGACAATGTGTCTTAACCAATGATGTTCCTAGAAACAAAGGTAGCAGTTTTAATTATATTATATATATACATATTTTTAAAATAAAGAGATTGAATAAAAATTCCCTAAATTTGATTCAAATTAAATATTTTGAAGAGCATTGAAATGCCTCATGTCTAATTTTATGATAGTTTATTGCTTTTTATCAAACGCAAATTGGTCATTATTTCATTTATTGGATACAATTGGAATATTAAGAATTCAAAAGACGTATGTACAGTAGCCCGGTTTGTTTTTCAATTTTTTTTTTGAATATCGATAACATGTTTGGAAAAGTTGATTATGAGAAAATATGATTCAGAGTTTGAAAGGAGACAAAAGTTATTTACTTTGTAAAAAAAAAAAAGCATTCAAGTACCGTATTAATCATTATTTTACCAAAATTAATGATGGTAGACATTATTCTAGCCTATAAAAGTAAAATTAAGTTTGTCTCTAAAGCTACCCTTGGGGGAAAAAGAGAGACTAACATGAGAAAATGTTGATTTTTCCATCCAGAAATGTCAAGAAAATTATGTTGGCTATCATCAAATTTTTTTGTCTCCATAAGACAGTTTTATAAACACACTTTCTTATACTTTTTATAGGTAAGAAAAATGAAAAAGGTGTAGATACAACAGCTATATTTAACCTCTTAAGATCAGAATATGTATTCACTGTTTACCTATCTCAGCCAAGAATCCAAATCAAAATGCTTATCCCCTCTATATTTTTATTTCGATATTAGGAAAACTCCATTCGAGTCAGATTAAGTAGCAACAGGTGGGCACAAGTATCTCGACAATATTTTCAAGTAAGTTTAAGTAATATTACATGACATTATATGACAAAAGGTATTTCATATTAAATTGAAATTGAACAATTAGCTGTTGCATTATTCAATATTCACTTTCGCTGTAATGCCTGATAGTTTGGACAATATGAAAAGGCATTTAGTCTTGAATCCATATGAATCTTGTATCTAGAGGATATGTAGCTTAAAGCTATAGCATTACAACATTCTTAAGAAAGTTCAAGTACACTAAGGACGTCAACTCAATATCTTTTTTTTAAATGTGAGCCGTCATTACATTTCTGTCACTGGTGATCAAGCCAAACACCATTATCTTGGAGGGGAACTTAGTCTGTATCACAGGAGGAACATTACTGGTGTCCTCTATCAGGCAGCGATCATTCTTTGGAAGAAGGCAGCGCCCAAGATGAAGTTTGACTCATCACTGAATAGCTTTATGATGCCTGGAATTTATTAACAAATTTGGCAAAGTTTCTTGGCTCCTTGCAAACTGATGTCCTTCATGTTCGTCGTAAGAAGGAAACGCCTTCCCTGATGTAGAACATTAAAGCCAATGCCGTCTTTGATGGTCCTCCTACTGATGAACCCCTCCGAGCATGAGCAGCCGCTGTACTTACTTTATATCCAGTGAAAAAAATTGAAGTGATTGCGATAAAAATTAATTATTAAAAAGTGGTCTCAAGTCTTTGAGCTTAAGTCCAGAGTTAAACCTTTTAAGTATGAATTGGAGTCCAAATCAAGTCTCAAGCTTCCGATTGTCCAATTCTCCGACTATAGTCAAAAGTAATCTTGTAATTATATTCAAGTGTTGGGTATTGCCTAGCATGTTTGAACAGCGTTTTTACAGCTATATTCCAGCATTATTTAGCCATTACTTGACTCTTTTTTGTACTATTATTTAATTATGTTCGACATTCAATTGCTGGGTTTTTGTTCAACGTTTCAACACTTGATAGAAGATATAAATAAACTACCTATGAAAAGTTTGCCATACTTTAAATAGCTAATTTCTGAAATTGGCCATTGAAAATGTTTGTAGAAAAGTAAAAAAACAAATAATTTTCAAAAATCTATAAGTTCCTTATCTAATTCTAGTAGATAAAACAAACCAAATCTTGCATTTTGAGTCCAAGCCCCACCTTTGTTGTTGGAGGTTTCGAGAGTGAGTGACACAATTGGAGACAAGTAGGATTATGTCTACAACAATATACTCGTATTTTAATACAAAGTTCGTTGTAGTGTGTTTGTCATCATTTCCTGTTTTTCATATGATTGGATGCTCTTCATTTAGTGGAACAGCAGCCGGCAGCTTATCTCCCCCCCCCCCTCTCGTGTGGTATTCATTCCTCATCTTCAGTACCCATCATCATATGGTAAAATTGTTATGTTGTGAGTTACATCCACACACGCTGTTGTTTCTATTGTAAGACACGCCAGTTGGTGCAAGCTCTTGCTTCAGGTCTGTCTCCTTCTCCTTCAGCAAAAATAAAATATATGCATAAAATAAACATCATTGGCTATTAGAAAATAACCAAGTACTGGGACGGGTTGTTTCAAAGCCCTCTTTCTTCCTTTCTTTCCTCTCACCAGGTGTAAAAATAAACACCCTGGCTCTAATGAGAAGGGGGAACAACCATTGGGAGGATATTTCTTTTATACTCAATTGTATTTTATATGTTGTTTGAAACAGCAGACCCTCTGCCTTTTCTTATTCTCCTTTCCTCTCTCTCTCTTCCTTTTTTATTATTATTATTTTTTTTTTTTTTTTGTAAAATATCTCTTTTTTTCTACACTTGATTTATGGGAGTCACTTCTCTTTGGTCAAGGGGGCTAGCAGCCCTGAGCCAAGAGAGAGAGTCAGGGCTAGATAATTCCCACCCCCTTCTCTTCGAGGTTTCGTGCAACTTCTTTACAATTCCTTTAGTTTATACATTATCATTGTAACTTGTACAAACAGATTGTACAAGTTACAAGTACAAAGAAATTAGATGAAGGATTATAAAAAAACTTTTAGGCCCAATTGCCCCAACTACATTTATCTTTAACATATATTGACGTCATCTGTTCCAAGTCTAAACTTAATTTGAGTTGTTGCAACTGGTCTTGTATTTAGAGAACTGGCTTTAGAAGAGGCCACTTGCTCTAGACTCCCCACTTGAACGTAAAAAATGGGCCTCGCTTGAACTTATTTTCAGTAAAAAAAAAGATTTTTTCTCAAACGTGAGGTCTTTATTTTTAAATATTTAGATGTACAAAGATAAACATATAAAAGGAAACTTGCCTTTGTATAAAAAACATCATTTAACATGATAGTTAAAAAATAATTTCCTTCTAAAAGACCTAAAAACCATGAAATAATCAAGCTAATAAATACGACGTTTCGGATAATCACATAAACATAGTTAAATACCCTTATCCAATCTACTTAACAGAAAAATGTAAAGCAAAACCACTCAAATAAATAAAACATTAAAGGAAAAATCCAACTCAATCCCTATTTTCTTTCCTATACTTCTTAAATCACCGAATAATCATCCTAAGAGTAAATTCATACCGAAGTGATACCGATGGAAAATATCTAATTAATTCGGCGGTATAATACGACGATGAGTTTTGGAGTTAAGGAATCCTCAGGGATAAAGGTGTGTATTTAGCTGCAGCCGATATTATGATAGTCCTTAGATTTCTTCGGGCAATCAATCTATCTTCTGAGATCTGTTGAACAATAACACCTTTACAATTACTGGCAGCCACACTAATTACTTTTTCCTCATCGGAACTCTTCTTCCTGTAAGAAGGAATACCAAATAGCTCTTATAAAATAGGCTCAAAATCTAAAATATCCTTGGAATTGAGAAATATAAAATCCTTTGTAATTTTTAAAGGTGGACAGGAAACAAAAGCGTGTTCAACATCGTTATAATTTCTTCCACAATCTTTACAATATAGAGAAAAACTATTAAAAAGCTTAGTGCCTCGTAAAATGTGGTTGAACACTCTCCACCCTTGGATAGGCCAATGTCCCGGGGGTAGTGTGGGATTTACATCCAACGAACCCCTCTAACACCAAAAGTAGTTCAAATCGCTTGGGTTGGTCGGGTTCCTGGAGGTATTGTTGGATAGTTAAAACCACTGACAAAGCATCACATACAGCCAAGGAAGAGGGATTCCTTAGATGTATTGAATGAATTGGCAGTGGTTTTTAAGGATCCAGTGGTACCCCCGGACCAATCCAAGTGCAGAGGGCTATTGAAGCATATTTTAAGAGGCTCCAAACTATTTATTCCTCCCCCTTACTCTTTATTGTAATAATATTACTCACACTTGAAGGTAGTTTATAATGTGTTATTATTCATCATGAATTTTGCAATAAACAAGGGCAATTTTCCTCTAAGGCAATTTTCTCCAGGTCAATCTTCCACAGGCAATTTTTCCCAGGGCAGTTTTCTTAGTACCCGTATCATGAAATGATAGAACGTCCTCGTTGATGGCAATCGTTTTAAGGGATCCCTGTTGTTTTTGGAGGTTCTTAAAAAATGACTTCAAACAAGATTTGAATTATTTTAACATATATATATGTGCACATTTATCAGAATTCAAATGTAAAAATAATGAAATGGGCTGCAAGTTAATATTTGGCATAGCTATTTGTAGGGACTTAGTTACGATCTAATAAATAGTATCCATCACGTAAGTTCAAAATTTTGCCGCCCTCGATCAAAAACCCACTATATGAATTTACCATAAGGATAAGGCAATAAATGAAAATGCCTTGGAGTGGCGATATATGTATTAATGCGTCAATTTTTGTTTTTATTAATTAATATTATAGATTGATAAGTATTTTGTGTCATGTGAGATAGTAATCCAGTCGTTTTCAGTTCCCTTACTTGTAAATAAATACAAAATAACCAAGTCATTTAAAAAGACCAAATGACATGATAGGATCAATTAATAGTTGCTAATTAAAACTTGTCATGTTGTAATGAAATAAAGCATTAAAAGACAACTAAATTACAACTTGTACACAACAAATACAATAATATTTTTTTGCCATAAAAGAAGGGATTATAATAAAATATGTCTCAAAAAGCAATACTACTTAAAAGTGTTTTCTTATAATATATATAAGTTGTCCATATGATTGGAATAAAAAGGAAAGGCAGCCATGTGAGTCAAGAAAACTCCGTCCTTTGTATAACGTGATCCTTTGGCCAAAATTGGAGAGAGTTTGTGCAGAAGCATCTCATTCCAATTATTAATTCAGTATATATTTTTTGGATAAGTAATATTTTTTGGGGGATCCGTTTTTTAATGTTTCTGCTTTTGAACTATTTTATTATTATTGATGATTTTGTGATCAGTTCATAGTCTTTATTAAACTTCAAAACTCACTCAGTGTGGAGAAGTGTGAGATATTATAAAACTCAGTACAAATTTACAATTTATCTCATGTACATATATAAAATAGACTATTCTTGTTTAATAAGTTATATATTTACGCATCATATGTTTGTTAGCCAGAACAAGACTCTGAAGAGGTTTGTAAGTGGGAACTTATTCCATTTATAACCTTAAGTGATCTATCATCCATCATATAAAACATTAAATCTCCTTTAAAACACTGATAATTAATTATATTCAACACCTTAAACCAGTTGTTGCAATTCGAACTTTTTGTTGCTCAAGTATAGAAAGGGTTAAGTTGATAAAGTTATCATGATTCAATTATTGAAAACTTGTAAATAATAACATTGTCCTTAATAATTGAGTTAGCTCCAAAAATACTGAATAGAAGGATCAACCCCAGTAACTTTATCTGGTGTGTCATTAGAACTTGGAAAATGTTATCAAGAGGTCATGGCAACAGAAAGGTGGGGAACTGCTGCCTTGAAGGGTCTAGTTATTTATTTCTCATAAAATGTGTTTGGTTTACATTATTAGAAAATGAGTGCAAAGTTTGTGGACTCGATGTAAATATTGACTTTACTG
This sequence comes from Lepeophtheirus salmonis, assembly GCF_016086655.4. NCBI lineage: Eukaryota > Metazoa > Arthropoda > Copepoda > Siphonostomatoida > Caligidae > Lepeophtheirus > Lepeophtheirus salmonis. Next base: position 8,763,038 of record NC_052138.2, on the reverse strand, counting down.
CCTTTTTGCCACTCCTGGTATTAATCCTAAACTCATAGGCAGACTTCTACGTCAAAGTACGAATGCATTTAATACCCAACAGCCACAAATGGGAATTAGACATAAATTATGTGACAAAATATTCCATGAAGAATCTGTCATATTAAAATTTACTCAACTAAAAATCTTCTGAGGGAATATATGTATGTTTAATTATGATATATGTATATATTTTTTTCAAAACTCTCTGAGGAGGTATGCTGATCTCTCTCTCTCTGTCTCAAAGTAATTGATGATGTTAGATAATCAAAAAACCAAACATTAATCACATCAAAAAAAATTAAAATGTTTTGAAAAGGATGTCTATTTATGCATATTTTAAATTTTTTTTGAGGTAAACTAACAGGCTAATTCATTCATGGGAATCGGGCTGTAGATATGATTAATGTCTTGAATATTATTCTCTGATTCAAATGTCAATTTCGTTATATTTTTGATACACTTATGGAGATTTTTGAAAGAGAATCAATCTAAAAATAGTAAGAAGTAGTGTTTTTTCTTTCAAATATCTCATTCGGTCTATGGTGTCCTCCTTCTTCGCCAGAATTTAATCCAATGGATTATTTCATAAAGAATCATCTCACATGGAAGGTCAATGACAAAACTTATTCAAATATTGAATATTTGAAGTCAGCTATTGACTGTAAATAGCATCATATTCCATAAATATGATCTGTGCTCGTGTAAGTTACTTTGGAAAACATTGAAAGCTGTAATTGCCAATTATAGAGGTTACATTTAATAATTATATGAAATACTTGTGGTGTTATACATATGTATTTTAAAAGTTAAATTTATATATATTTTTCTGAATAATTGGTTGTGTATCAATTGGTAATATAAAGGATAATGTACGTAAGCAGAAAGGGCCTACATTATGTATTGTATTTAGATGGAATCAGTTGGGGGTTTAATTAGAATGGGTAGATGACATATGTGATATTAATTCGACATTCATATAAAGAGTTCAAAATGGTTATAATCTCTAGAGTTAATAAGGAGTTATAATCAGTTATCTAATAATGAATCCTGGTTAATGAGAATTTTCCATCCCTTTATGAATCAAAACCACGGCAAGGCCTTGGATCCAGGTTTGTTAGGTGATTCTTTTAAGTTTGTCCGTCGTCAAAATGGTGGATTAGTTGAACAAAGTTTAGAATAAATTTAATTGCCTCTTTCTAGGATATTTTTTCGTATAACTTTGCATCTAAATTATTTTCATATTGACAATTAAGCCAATGGATTACATAGTGACTTTTGTTTTGTTTTTTTGCTTCTAATCTATGGCATGATAGTATCGTGATTCCGAATATATTTTTACATATAGCTTTAAATTACACAACACTATTTGCACACAGATTATTAAAGCATAATTGGCCTATAATGACTAATGAAAGCTCCACATATTTGGTTCTTACCATTATATTTTAGAAAGTAAAGTATTTAAAGCGATTATTTTTAAAGTTACATCTGCGGCGTAATGTGACCATGGCTGAATTTGTAAGAATTATAGATAATTACTCATTGATATAGCTTGTTAGGCAATTTTTGCCTCAATATCTTTGGTCAAATTTATTATAAGTTACTTCACATCGGCAGTCGAGTCATGGCACTTTATCTACGGATGAAATCCTGATTCCAATAGACACCAATCAGATTCTTATACTAGTAACAAGATATGATGTGAACAAGCAGCTCAGGTACACCAAGCTAATCAGGAATTAAACTATAGCTGCATCTGTTTTTGAATGATCGGACTATGATTGGTCAAGGGGTTGTGCAAAACTCTGGCAGCCTCAAAATCCATTAGATATCTTTTTTCACAACAATAACAATATCACTGAATTTTTATGGGGGAGATGCCACCCCTATTCCTTCTATTATGTGTTGCCCATCACTGTTGCCAGTCAGCGACGTCCGTAGGGGGTGGGCTGGAAGGGCTGTTGCCCCTTCCCAAAAAAAAAAAATATGAATGTTTGATTTTTTTTTCTTGAAATTTTAATATTTGAATTTTAAATGAATATAAAAATCTAATATTTTAAATTTAATTTTTTTTTTCATTTTTTTTTTTTCTAAAACATTTAATTTTTCAATTTTTTTTTTTAAATACTTTATTTTCTGTGAATAGCTTTGGATTTTTTTTTTTTCTAAAAATTAAATATTTGAAATTAAACTTTATTTTTTTTCTGTTTTTTTAAACCTTTATTTAGACAGAAAATAATTTTTAAAAATTAAAATTTTTTCGTGAAAATGCATTTATAAAATATCATTAAACATTATAGTTTAAAATTTCTTCAGGCAGATTTAATATATCTAAATTAAAAACATTAGCATCTAAAATCAATAAAATACAAACAACAAATATTGATAGCAATTTTACTTTTAAGCCAACAACTAGCTCGTCTTTTTTTTTTTTTTTTTTTTTTGCTCCTTCTAAAAAGTTTGAGTATCTTCTGAATGATATTTAATGATATCAAAGGCCTAGTACCATGTATCCTCGATTTTCAACTCGAATGCTCCATATCTTGCCACCACCGAAATTAAAATAGCACAAATTTCCACTGCAACCACAGGTTCTCCTACAGTTTTATTCTTAGATAGGTAACTCTTTACACTTAATAAGGCATTCCCTATCTACCAAGCTTTAGGACTACTTTTTTTCTTTTTTGATGACATGCCGAATAGAATTATCGCCGTAATTATATTAACTGTAATTTCTTCAAGACCCTTCAGGTTTAAACTAATAAATGATCTCAGAATATGTAATTGTGGACATCCCGAAAAAGCGTGTCTAATGGTGTTAAATAGTTTACCACAATCTTTACATGGAGTGTTGAAAAACAAAAATTCATGTGGCTATCTGAAATTGAGGTGTGAATTTTATTCCATCAGCAATTCGGGAAGTCGAAGTCATAATCCTATCCATCCCATTAACAGATAGATTTAATTCCCTAATCCATCCATCACACCTTGACGACACAGAGACCTCTTCTGAATTAGAAAAATTCATTTTCAACTGCCAAGGAATGGGTATATTGTGTAGCTTGGCATGCCTAATGAGAGGAAATTTAAACTTTCCGGTAAAAAAACCAAAAAAAAACACCAATATCATATATTGTTAGCTGATTTTTTGTAAGTGCCTCCCATTCCAAAGACACAGGGTCAAGTAAATTCTTTAAAAAAAAGGTGTTTTTTTTTTCAAGATTCTTATGAATTATATTCACAGTCGTTCCACAATCGTAAGCGGGAGTCGCTTTCCAAAGAACCCTTTGTGTTGCAGCAAGCATAGGGGAAAAGTGTTCGACATATCCATTTACAAGATCAGTTCCAAGTATAAAATATTCATAGTATGGACTTGATGTTATCACATATCTCCACTCCATGTTGGGAGTCTTCGTTATTTCAACAAAAACTTTCGAATAAATTTTTGTGATTATGCCCGCAAAAGATTTGAGCCTACAACCCAATCGATTTCTTGGTCTCTTTAAAGCAGAAATGTAATTCCAATGAAAAAGATTATCTGACCAAAAATTTCCTCCAATATGGCATCCTACAACAATATTGGTAAAGAGATAACCTTATACAAAACATTTGGATTAACAAAAGTGTTATAAAGGTCTAGTCTATTTTGAAGGTTAAAATTGCACCAGCCTTTGATAAAATTATTCACTCTCGTTTTTAGTTCTTCCAGCCAATTTAATTCTGAGGGACCAGAGCCCATCCATTTAATGCCTAAAACAGTTATCATTTCTTTGGTAGAACCATTTGAAATTTTCAAACCTTTCCCCGGATGCCATACACCAATCGGAAAAATTGTAGTCTTTGATTTATTGATTTTCAATCCCGACTTTTTTCGAACATTGTAAAATAAGATAAGATAATTTATATTCTTCTTTGCAATTGAGCTTCCGAGTTCGCTTCTATCATCACGGTCGCATCATTGACATATAGATTTATATGATGTTTAATATTTCCAAAATTTACACCGAATCCTAGATCTTTTTTTTGTCATGGGGGTTCTTAGCTCTTCTATTGCAGCTGCAAAGAGCAGGGGGCCGAAGCACTTTTACTCAAGTAAATCAGTTTTTTAATGTTCCTTTAATTAATCAGATGGAGTTGCACTGATTAAGTATAAGTAAACATTATAGTATTACGGTTACTCCATTAAACTTTTCAATAAAAATTTCCAAAAATTAATTTTTTTGTGAACAACTGTGGATTTTTGTTATTTTTTCTCGAAAAAAAATAATTTTCACTGATGGAACTGTGCCGAGTCAGTGTCCAAATATTGAAAGTTGTTCGAATTCTTTTATTTATTATGATTGATGTTGAACAATAATAATATAGCAATAATATAATAATATCAAATGTATAGGCAGTTGTTTATATAAGTAGTCCAGTATTTCATTTTGACTTCTAAATAACAGGGCAGGGCTGTTGTTTGATTACGGAAGAGCGAAAAAGAAAGAAAGTTTGAGTGTTCCAATATAAAGAACCTTTCAAAGACTTGGTGGGTGGAACGAATGACGTCATCAATAATGTCGTTACGAGCAAAGAATTGATTTTATTATATGAATAAAATCCTTTGATAGAAATATAATATTATATTATATAATTTCCCTTTAAATGCGAGTCCTTGAATAAAGGGGCAGATGGCGCTGATACTTTTATGCATATCTATTATGTTATATACTCGTATATGAATGTCCATAATATAATATTTGAAATAACAACAGATAGACATATTCTGAAAAACCCCTCTTCGTTCATCTTCCCTCCCAGTGAGCGTGTTGTATATCAAACGAGCAAGAAGTGACGCCAAACACTCGTTATAAATGAACAACCATCGCGAATTATTTTAATCCAGTAAATACATTTTTTATTTTAAAGTAAAGTAACTCCAATCTGGTATCAATAAATAGAAGGCCAAGATATGCAAATTATATCTTAATTAGTATTCAGCGTTACTCTTGAATGCAAATGAAACCGTATACTGTAAATATATAGAAACTAATAAAAGATCAATATAATTTATATTTAAGGCTTGATTTGAATAATTAGTGCGTGATAATATTAATTATTACTGCGCTGATTTTTTAAACGAGAATTTCACGTGACGCTTTTCGGATATGAAAGAAAAAAATAATAAAGAAAAGAGAGGAGAGAGACTGGAGTTGGGGGGAGAGAGAGGTTCAGGAACTACAGGAATTGAAGAAAGGCCGCGCAGGCAGATCGAACTTTTTCTTTCTGTATTATAACGACTTATAACGTTATTGTGATATTATTTATTTTTTATTTTCTCCCCCCTCTCTCTCTCACTCTCTCTTCCACTGCATGTGAGTGTGTCTGTGTATTTCTTTCCTCCCTGATTATAAAAAGTATATTATGGAACTACTCTATAATAATAATATAATATAAACTCGCTCTTTCTAGCTGTATTACTTAACAACAACATCGACATGGAAGGGAAAGAGAAGGTTATTCGTATTTCTCTCTTTCTTTCTCTTCCCCCTTACTCTCTTTTTGTGGAAAAATAAGTCGTTGCTTCATTCCCGCTTTTATCTGATGATGATAATAATAATAAGAGCGTCAAAATACGCGTATATTTTGCGTCATTTCCCTCATCAAGAGTCATCATCTCTATTCTATTCATCTCTTCTTCCTTTCTTTATATGTATATAAAGAGAGTGAGAGATAATTTATATAAAAAAAGAACACTGTTGATTCCCTGAAAAGAATTTCATATATTTATTTAACTTTATAATAAGTAACTAACTTACAAGACTGGACTCGCTTGTCCGTTTTTTTCTCTCTTGTATGCACTGAATACAAAAAAAAAAAAAAGAGAGAAAATAATATTGAAGATAAAAGAGCACTGTTCATTCCCAGAAAAGAATTGCATTAATAATATTATAAACTTAATAATAAGAAAGTAACTTTTAATAGCTAAGCCCATTTAACAGAAAAGAGGAGAGAAAAAAATGTCATTTACTTTGATCGTTGTTGTTGTTATTCTGACATTGCCGGAATTTTTATTCCTTTAATTTAATTATCCTGCCTCCTCAAAATTACGTGTTACTCTCTCTCTCTCTGTACCATTGTCAGGAAATGAGAAGCAGGTTCTTCATTCAGACTCTCCTCCTGAGCTGGATACGAGTACGTATTCCCCTTATAGACCGTCATAGAAGTACAAGAAGAACCAACATTTGAACAGCAGTTCCTAACCAAAACAAGAAGGGAAGTAATTGCTTCAGGGAATTCTTTTCTTTTTCTTTATTATAAGTAACGTTTTCTATTGTTTCATGTTCTCATATATATGTACAAGTTACATCTTATACACGACAGCTTGTACAAGTTGAGATGAGGTAGATTATATTAAAAATTAAGAATAATACAATGTATGGATTTTCAATAAATGGCTGTCAGTGATAAGTTAAAAGTATTCAATTGATTGTTGTTATAACAATTCACTATGGTATTTTTAGAAGAGTGAATTGGATAATAGTCTGAGAGCCTCCCACAGAAGATTTCACCCCATAAGATACAGAAGGTTTGTCCCCCTGAAATTACTTATGTCACCTAGAACATTGATTTATTTTGTCTGCCTGAACCACCCTGACCCCCCTGAAAATAGCCTCTGGATGTGTTTTTTGAACCATAAGGTACATATACAAAACTTGCACCAAAGTATAGTACTATGTTAGGACAACGTAAAAAACCAAGACTGACAAAAAACTTGCATCAATGTATAGTACTATGTCAAGACATCATAAAAATCAAGATGGGTATAAAATCTTTGTCAGAAAAGTGAGGTTTTCTGATCTCTCTGTCAAAGTGACTGATGATGTAAGATAATTAAAAAATCAATAACAATCCCCCCCCAACGTTTTTGGGGCGACTTTTGCGGTGGGGGGAATTCACCCCAAAAAACGTTGAATTTATGGTTTATTTCACCCCCTAAAGTACACAAATAATATGTTGATAATGATTTTTCAGGACATTATAACAACCCCGATCTTACCACATTCTCATTTACATATTGTATTATAAACTTTATAGATACATATTTAAATGAAAATTACAAAGACGTTTGCCACGGAAAGTGTGGATTTAAAATTTCCTCGTCACTGTCTTCACTTTCCTTATTAGTATCCTCATCTTCGCCAGCATGCACTTAAAGAAAAAAACCAATAAAATAGAGAATGTAATTGAGACAAAATGTAATTCTTCCATCCATACTCCAGTTGATATGATTCTGCTTGGGGCAATCTAGTTGCAGTAAAACATCGTCTTGCAATAAAATGTGTGCGACATTGTGGTGAAGAACTCTCATCCAACTTCTACAAACGTTCCTCAGCTTTCTTTTGTTTGTACTAGTCCTTGGTGTACATCTCGCTCACAAACGTTTCAACAGCGGCAATAGTGTATGTGTAGATTTCAGATGTAAATCCAAGCTAGTTAAAAGCTGATTCTGCTTCTTTGTTTTTCTAGAAGAGCTTTAGGGATCTTATTTTCCCATTTCCATTCAAAAACGATGTATAGTCTCATTATAGGCAGGTAGTGATTTGCAGAATGTATCGTCGAGTTAACATCTGAGTTATGCTTATATATCTCAGAGTGTTATTGGTTTTTAACCCGGCTTCAATTCATATCTTTAATGAAGTGTCGTAAGAGGAACAACAGCCTAAGCCAACTACAAGACAGTTGGATAACAACATTGTTTGGAGATGGTATGTTCGCAAGATGGTAAAACATACGGCTATCATCTTCTAAACGATCGCAGCACAGCACAGCTTCTACACTACTAACTTCACAAAAGCCAAACTATCATCCTCCCAACTGTAGACAAGAAACTTGATCAATGACTCTTTAAATCTGGTATTTATGAGGGATTAAATCCAGTTACTTGGGGGTTTCTGTGATGATCCAGTAATATTGTATGCAACAGAAGATGAAGTTCTTGAATCTCTCTATCAGTCCTTGATCGATGGACACAACCATTTGTCATGAATAATGTCCGCGTCTGATGAAAGCATCTTTTGAGAATAAAGTGAGAGCCTTCAGCAAATCTGGACAGAATAGCAGAGTTCATCTGAAGATGTAGGAATGACGAAGCATCCATGATGGTTGCAATAATTATGCTGGAGGGGTTGTTGAAAAGTGAGACTCGAGATGATACGAATATACCTTGTTTACAAGGAAGGATCCATGATATAATATATGTATTATGGAGGTAACAATATGTCCATACACTGTAAAAAAAGGAATCTTGAATATTTGGATCACGTGGTCATAATTTAATAACTCATTAAATATAATAATGAGGAGGGAAAATACCATTGAGAAAGAGAGAGAGAGAGAGAGAGATTGAATCAACATTACCTTTAGTCATTTCGTAATAGTTGGTGAGCTTGCTGCATCACTGATAATGTATACACTGTATATCATTCAGAATAGTTATATAATATGTGATAGACATAAATTTTATCTCTAAGAGCAAACTTAGAAGAATCAATCATCCAGATTTTTATCTTTTCCCAATTCGGTTTGAAGTAGTTATTAATAATTTGAACTAATATTTGACTACAAATCCCCGTATCAGATGGTGGACGATTTCTTCGCCCTCCATGTATTGGCAAATATATCTTCTACCATTATTTACGAGCTGTAACTTCATACGATATCCGTTTATTGACATTCCACAATTTGGAAACTCATATAATTGCGTCATCAACAATACACCCATAAACCCGCTCAAGATTTATTTTATAAAACAAAGATCATTTCTTTCTTTTTTTTTTTTCACAACAAAAATATGAAAAAATAAACATTTAAGTATTGTGCAGCTTACTGATAGCAATTTGATAATAATTGTTTTTTTACGAGGTATCATCAAGATGCAAATTGCTACATCTTTAAAACCTTATAGCTCAGAGTTACATTGATTTACTGATACAAAATTTCATTTCTGAGCTGGTTTACTGTCAATAATATCAAATTTGAGTCAAATCCGTTTCCTTGTGAACAATTATCTATGAATTACTCATGTATATGTATACATTTGGAGTTGACCGTAAGATTTGGCCAAGAAATGTTCGCCCCACAAGTTTCGCCTTCATATATCTATATACACGAAGTCCTTTGTAATTCATTCTTTTACATGGGCAACATTGCAAATGGGTTCAACAGAGCTTTTTAGGGATTATTAGGGATTCGAGCTCCAAAGCTTGATTTAGTCCCTTCAACACTCAAACTATGTCTCCTGCGATTTAGATGGAAGTAACTCGAAAAGGCGAGCTATACATTTCTGCCATACAACAGTATTTTTGGTAAAAGCTGATTATCTATCCTTGGACAGCATTTGAAAGTTCCGTCGCTAGCCCAATGCATGTAATTAACTTTCTGCTCCAAAAATTAATATCCTCGTCAAATTGTCCACTGTTGAAAAGCAAGAAGTGTCTTGCATTGGCTAGCAATTTATATTCGAGAATGAATGCAAAAATACATTACAAATGGCTTCAAGTGGAGGGAGACCCATTTTAAACGTTAAATTGTATGCGAAAAGATAATATTTTTACCGCAATATATACATACATATGAACACGTAAGTTACTTGAAACGGTTGTGAGTATGTCAACCGTACCATCAACGTTCCATCGCCTCCTTTGTTTTAATAAGAATAAAAGACCTCTCACATGTCACAATAATGCATACTCAGTAGACATCCTAGACTGTTGATATCGAAGAATAAAAATAAAAAAGAAAAAGGACAGTGCTTGGAATGTTAAATATTTGATGATTGCTTTTTTTTTCCTTTCTTTCTTAGGAGAAGTGAATCTTAGTTACTTATTAGTTCTTAATACATATTTAGTCTCTTCATATTCTTCTTCCATTCAAAATGAAGGTCAAAAGAGCTCCCAGTACAAACATCAAAAATAAATATGTTATGCATTTCTAAGGCCATCATTATTCTTTGACCCTGAGCTTCCTCGTAGAGAATATAAGGCCTTTACTGTATAGGCATCCGTAAAGACGTTGGGGCATGTATTTTGAAAGGTATATACGGAAATAAGAAAATTGTGCAAGAAATAGGCTGCAAATTATTGTGTATGAGATAGCGTTGAGTTTATTTACATTGGTAAACCATTTGAATAAACATTTCTCAGTAATTAATATAATGTCAAATAGTAATTCCAAAATACGATGAAGGTAACAACGTGAAATATATATATTAGGGTGTACGTAACGACAACAGTTGGGAATTTAGTATAGCCGGATATTTCTTATTTTGCATTTTATTCCTCTAAACAAGAAAACAACCATCAATCGTCCAAAAAAAATTGTCTTTCATGGATGCATTTTGATTCGAAAATCAGTGAATTGTCGAGAAAAAGGAAATTTTGATATTGTTTCAATAAAATTATCGAATGGAATCTAGTAACAAGATTTTTATTTTATTAAGTATTATAGATTAACCATATATTTTGCAACAGTATTTTTAAAATATCTCTCTAACATGCCTCAGGGTATGATAATTATTTAAGTTTTAAATATGCTTCCAAGGAATAAATATAGTCTTAAACAATAAAAAGCCTCGGCAATCAGTGATCCCATATATGTATGATAACTGATGTTCCTTCCTTCTTTGAATTTATGGGAACTTGGAATGTTGGCTAGTGTGTTATGAGATCGTAGGGGAAAGGGGATTATTTTTTAAAACCAACTTTATTCCGTTTAGTTTGAGATAACGTTGAAATAAAAAAACAATATTGGAATTTTTAAATTGGTCAATCATATGGGCATGGGTCAAAAGATTCTAGGGTATCTACCCTAACAACTAATGATGAAAATACAATGTAGAATGGAAATGTTAAAAAATGAAATGGAAAATCATCATGGTAACCCTAATAATTTGAAGAATGTCTTGGAGGAGAGAAAGAATAACACTTATGACGTTTACTTAGATCAGCTGTGACAAAAGAGGAAGGAGAAAAGGATATAAACAAGGACATTTGTTAGAACTAATCCAATGCCGATGCCCAATTATACTCTGAGTCCAACAAGGACTTACAATTATAACTCCCCAACAAACCCTCAGGGTTACACTCCGTCTTTTATGAGCACACACGAACGTTCAATCAGGTTTTGAACATAATTGAATGTATTTAGGAATTAAATAATAATATCAAATGCTAAGGAAATAAACTTCCTTCTTTATTTTACAAGTATAAATTATTTGGACAGCTAAATAATACACCAGCTTTTCATCATTACTGTCAACTAATGCCTCTGGCAACTCCTCCCCCACGGTCTTCTGCCCCCCGCGTGGTTTATAATATATTAGAGAAAGAAAAGATCCTTCATAAAGGAAGACAAATCAATCTCTAAACTGATTCTTATCTGTACTTCCAATTCTCTTTAAGAAAGGAATAGAATGTAACTGGTGTCGTAAGATACTTTTCAATTCAAGGATTCTTCCAATATCTGATTCGCTCTTAATTCCTCTCTGGATTTTGACACTAACTAAAAATCGTTTGATGTATGTTTCTTCCAGTTCGATGTAATCTAACTAATCATCTTGAAGATGATTGTCAAAGGGTTAAACGTCCTGTTACATGATCTAAAGACAATCTTTAAAGCGAACCGATTAGACACTTGTAAAATTTCTAGATGAGGGGTTTCAAACCGATGGATTAATTTCCCATTTTTTTAATAATAATCTTGTTCAGCCTGAATTATAGATGTTTTTTCCTTTGATGTCCTAGCAGGTGAAGTGAGTTTGCAAATTGATCTTTTACATTTTGACTGAAGGTGATGACAGATATTTCCTAAGATTTGTAACTACATACGGAACTCCTAAAGGTTTCAAACAACGCTTATGAATTTGGTTATCCTGTAACTTGTATTTCCGAAACTCTCTCCGTTTGTCAGCACCCTCGCTCAGGAAATCATCTTACTGAAAGTAGAGTGAGCACATTCTTGAATACTTAGAAGGTGTCTAGGCTCCTTTGGATTTGTAAATCCCAGCTAGGCACCTTCTCAGAGAGGATTCATTATGAGGGAATTAATGGAGTGAAATGAAGGGTAATTGGATAGACTCAAGTCTATTCAAGTTTCTGAATTTACCACTAAATCATAACAGGGCTCTGGTAAAACTCATACCTCGAACTTCAATGCGAAAAATCGCCTCTAAATTTATTGAGGAGGATCTGTTTTTACCCGAGTCATCTATAAATAAATTGCCACTCTGTTCCGACCTCTATCATTTGAAGGACTTTCCTAAAAATGACGTCATATATTCATGGTAACATTTGATTGTTATTGTCTTCAAATAGGTGTTCCTACGCCTTGTTTGTTCATCACTATTCTTCATTAACTTGGGTGTATTAGTGCCTTATTGTTTACTACTTCTGAAGCTCTCTAAGTTAATTAAGGCTATTTAACTACAAATTATTTAGAAGTAAATACTCCATTCTATCCTATTTCGAAGTTAAATTCTAAACCTATCTCTAGTCTCAAGTCTCATTGCTACAAACAGGCTTTTTCAATTCAAACTATGCAAAATAATGAACTTCGAAAGAGTATCTAATGGATTCCAAAAAGGGTTTATCACAGCAGCGATTCGAATACAAAAATTCAAAGCCTTTTCATCACTATTTTATTGTTATTCTTATATTTTTTGGTCAATGTGGTTGTATATGTTGACTGTGTGTAAAACCATTCTTCTTCTTTTCAATTTATCTTTTATTGAACATTTCAAAAAAACAATCTCTCTATATATGTATGTATGTTATGTATATAAATATCAAATCTCGTACAGAGTGTGTCTCCTGTAGATAAAATATATTATTAAAAAACTTTAGACCCTCCAACAGAAAATCTGTACACAATGTACGGAAAATAACTCTTTTGAGTAATATTACATATCTAAATAATTACTTTTAAGAATGCTTTTTGATCTAGACACCCTGTATTTCTGTCTTTATTTTTGTCTTCTCCTTTTTTGTTCGAAACAAAGTATTTTTTTTTATCTTCTTTTTGTTTTTTGTTTTTCTTTTGCCTATTTGAAATAATATATTATATACATGGATATGTACAGCATTCAAATACCTTATCTATGTATGTACCTAGAAAGAACATTGAACATAATATCCAAGAAGTCCGTTTCCAGTTATTTTGACTCTACTCCTCTTCTCGATATTAGTGTTGCATGTATTTTATTATATATATCACGTAAGTCGTGACCCGCTATTTCATTCAAATTTCATAATATTTTCCTAATTATATACAGTATATAACATTTTCAATCTCCTTGTTATGTCTAAAAGTTAATATTTGATGTGTTCCTCGTACTCATGGAGTCTTTGATCGTCAATGATCTTCTTCAGATATCGATAAGTAGTTCGGGGAAATTGAGCTTGATTTTGCATTGGGGGGGATTTGTCATACAAAAGTTAAATACAGTCTTATGGCATCAGCATTGTCGGTTAAATTTTTTAATATTATTCCTATTAGTTAGGAGAATCTCGCTTATGAGGGAGTGAAGAAATCCATATCAATCCGATATGGGCTATCATCAAGGTTGATTTTTTTAATTACAAATCTAGCCATTTCAAGGGGATTTTCAGTACCCATTACTCCAATTATATTCAAATATCACTGTTTATCATTTGCATCAAGTAGTATTCAAAGCAGGTGTTCAGTCTTTTTTCTTATACTCATTTGATGAAGTTTCGCCAAGATTGATTGGAATTTTTTTATTTTATGTAGTAAAAATACAACTTTTGGCATCTTCTTTAATTATTATGTCATTTATGACGTCAGTAAAAAAACTCTCGTTAAGCAGCCTATACAAACTACAATTTCCATGTCTTTGGGAACTTCGATAATAATAAATCTGCTATGCCACAGAATATGTACTTATAAATAATTGTACAAAATTAGGACTATGAATATATCAACCATCCATGGATAAATTTAGAATTTTCTTAATCCTTATTACAAGTATCAAAAATTATTCATTCAAAATCTTATTTTAGGGTAGGAACTATTTTCTTATTCAAGTAACATCATACTATATAAAATATTCAATAATGAAAGCTCCTTTTCATTGTCAGAGATTGAGAATCGCTGTTAATGAGAATGACGAGAAGGGAGAGGAGACGTGGGATTATACAATTAGTAAGGAGATTAGTTATTCTTTTTTTTTTTAGTAGAATGTCAAGTTTCCTAAGAGATGCATCCTAGTAACTAAACATCTTCTTTACTCTATGATGAAAGGTCTTAAGAAGCCTTTGATTGATAAGAACAGACTAGGACCAGGTTCTTGCTGTTAAGATAAAGTCTTTTTGTTTCTTGTTTATTAGAGTCTACTTTTACTTCTTTGGAACTAAATATATACTGAGTGCCCATTTAGAATCAAGGATCCCTCCCTATGCATTTAAGTAACGTAATGATGTTTTCTTATTTATTAGAAAAAAATATGTTCTATGATGTAAAGAGAATCGCTATGTTAGACTTTAAACAAAGTAAGAAAACCAGATATAATGCTTAGGTAAACGTCACTAAATGAGAGGGGGGAAATCATGTCCACTCTCTGTGATCCGTAAAATCGGCCAAAATCGTCGATTTAGCAGAAGAGTCGAAAGGTTCAATTTGACTGAAGGGAGTAAATTACATTGCTAAAAAATCTAACTTTATATCCTTTAATGGCATTATTAAAGGGTTCAATTATTTACTTCTAATCACTTACTTTAACCGGGTTAAATTCCAGCTATCATTGGGGATGTAACGATTCCAAAATTTTGACATCCCCAATTTCTAATTTTTAAAGGAAGTGTCCGAATTTGGAGCAAAAGTCGTCCCAAAAAACAATTTTTGCTAAATAACATCATCATAGTTATGCCCTATGACGTAATCATGAATCTAGCTTAACAACTTTTTATGAGAATTGTAAATACTTTAATTATCCCTCAATTCAAAATAATGTTAAACAATTTTCGTGCATCAAAGGTACTTAAAGCTTCGTAAAACTAATTCAATTGGTAAACTGAAGTACTTTACTTTAATATTACTTATTGAATTAATAAATTCAAGAATTCCGTTCAGAAGAAGGATTTAGACAGAAATTTATTTTTTTTAAACTGTAATACTTTTCCCTCTAGGAATATCTATCAATGCACAAATCCGAACTGGATGCTGAATAAATAGGAGTATGTTCAACTTTCAAATTAATAAGAAAGTCTAGAAAATTGGATACACATTTTGATGACTAAGTAGCTTCGTAATCATATATTCATTCATCACTCTTTGTGATATTTTTAACCAGGAGGTTTGTAGGATTTTTTGTCCATCACCCTTTATGATTCTCCCACGTACGTTTTATGTGGTATTTAGCTTAGGATTACCTAATACTTTAAAGGAAATTGTAAAGGAGAGTTATCCATCTTCAATTAATTGAACTCTGGGCGTATTTTCAAAAGGTATAAATTGAAAATTCTTTGTCCCTTCCGTTGAGACGTGCCCTCAATTAATTGTACATTACCCTCAATCTGCACATTCTATACTTCTGACAACTAAACCAACTAAAGAAGGAAACTTGGGATTTAGTCTTGGACACTTATACTCGCTTTAGATCAGTGCCCTGTCTTAAAATAATATGAGTACTTAATGACAAATATAGAACATTGTCCAACAATTTGTTTGGTTCTCAGGCAAACCCGAATCTAACTACATATATCTTCTTTTAAAAGACCTCTTTGAGTTTCCTACCCAAACGTCACCATTATTTTGAGCCTCTATGTACCTAAAGATATGCACATCTACACTTTCTCCCAATCCCTCTACTTCGTTTTTCTCTCTGTACTATATATACAATATTAAAAACACATTCTTCCAGGTGTTAAATATTTCCTTAATCACTCTTTGACAGGTCTAAATACATACATAATTCTACGCATATAGAGTTTCAGAGGGAAATAATAATATAATGAAATAAAAAAGACGTTTTAAAATACGTTTATTAACTATGTAACTAACATAAGAAAATATCTTCTTAACAATTTTTCTAATGAATTAAGAAATAGTTACAAAATAAACTTTAAACTTCTGATAGAAATTTAAAGTTTATTAAATATTAATTAATTCACAAAATGTTCTTGTTGTTTTTTCTGACTAAGTTTTATTATTTCCCTTTCTACAAGGATACGTGTGCGTAGGACACTTATCCTCGAAGAAATGGAAAGTTTAAAATGGATAGCATTGTGTACCGCTCGTAAATCAGAGATGGTGAGAAAATTGGTCCATAATAGAGTAAAACCCAAAATGGATCCATGGTCTGAGATGACAATGGTCTATACGGAAATATCCGTCAAGTAAATGTAACCTCTTAAGACAGAGCCGAAAAAAGTCGGTACGACTCTATTATGTAAATACCTCATTTTTTTAAATACACTTTTGAAAGAATGACTAAATGATATGCGTTCATAGAGAAAACACATATTATGTACTACATTTAATAAATACAGAAAATAAATCAGCGTCATTATAACCTGTGATTTTTTTGTCTTCCTTCTTATTCATCCACTTTCTCCGAGTATATTTTTTAATTATATTTATTTGTGATGTTTGTTATATCCAAGTACGTAGAGATATTATGTATGGTATGTTATTCATTCTTAGCATCATGAGAGATGGAAGGGGGTTTCTTTGTATGAGATCCCTTGTTTGCTCCTTCTATGTACTTGAATCCGCGTAGATAATGTTGTTTTTCTTGAAAAAGAGGAAGACAACACAATACAATAAATGATTTGTCATTTTGGATCATGATAAAGAGAGAGAGAGAGAGAATTGAGTCAACTGTTGCTACAATGCCTCCAAAATGGATGATGACACACGATGTAATGATCCCCTTAGCAGAAAAAAAACCTTCATATCCATGTGCAATACATAGATTAACATACGACTAAATATTTAAGTATAGAGGAAATGACCTTGAGAATGGGTCAAGGTCATGTGACTTAATATGGTAATGATATATATCTTTCGAAATAGCGATAATTATCACAATAGTATATATTTGAATTATTGGTAGAATGGGTCCTAGGGTCCTTAATATAGGACTTCAAATCCCTGTGTGTTATCGATCCTGAAAAAAAAATCCCCTGTTGTACATCCCGTCATTATGCCAAATATTAAACTTCAGTGTCTACCTTCATGACTGAACCAATTGAAGTCGTTCAGTACAATCTGGTTGTCATTATTTTTACATAGATAAGCCTGTATTAAAGTATTTTTCATTTTTACGGCAAAAGTTGGTAATTCAACAATTTCCAACACTTTTTATTCAATATATCTCCCTCCATTCCGAAGGATGGTTTCAATACTGGGACGAATAAAAGCACAGATGTCTTTGATAAAGTCAAAGGACAAGTTTTTCCACTCCTTCTTGATTACGATCTTCAGAGGATCGAAATTCGGGGGAAAAGACTTGTTTCTCTAGCCATCCAAAACGCACCAAACAACGAAGTCCGGGAGGAGGGGGATTTCACGTCGGATGAGGACGAAGGTCAGAAGGCAGGCAGTCATGTTATCCCTGCAGAAATTTGGCACCTTCTTGGACGTGTGTGCCGGGACTCCGTCTCTTGTTAACACTTAGTTGTCCCTGGGGAACGTGCTGCTCAACCATAGCAAAACATGGTACCTTAGGACCTTGTAGTAGACGTCCATGTTGACTTTCTCGTTGGCCTTGAAGAAGTAGAGAGGCATCTTGCTGCCGTCAGATACTACGATGCTAAGGACAATTACCTGAGCTGGATGTTTGGTCCTGAATGTTCCCTCCACTTGCGCTCTTGATTAACCCAATAAGCGATCATTTCTCTTGTTCTGAACAGCGTCCACTTGTCTACTTCTGCGCGGAGGAGATCGTTCACCCTCTGCCGTTTTTCTTGTTGGTTGCCCTTTTTGATCCCACAAAAACAAAACAAACATCAAATTGCAGCTTTTTGTCAGTTTTTTGTCATCTCTTTCGAATGGAGCGAATTACACAAATTTTCACACTTGTAAATTTCAAAAAAAACTCTGTATCTATGTACTCGTATAATATCATGACAGTAAACTACTAAATTAGATTACATTCGTGTTTTCAAATAGTGTATAAAACCATTTTATGATTCCGTCGAATAGAGAAGGAGACTTCTCTATTCCAACAGAAAATAAATAAATATGTAATAGAATGTGTACTCTGACTCTACTCAATTTATGTAGAAAGGCAGGTGAACCCCGGAATCAATCAAAAGATCCAATAGAACGTACAACTTCTCAAATTTCACTACTCACTGACGTTCCAAAGGATCCAGAAACCCTTTTGAGTAAATAAATATTACCAACATTGCACATAGATACCGTGTGCTCTAGGGGTTTGGAGTGCAGTGCCCTTTGCTATGTATAGAGAGAGCCATTTGATGGAAATTGGGTCTTCAACTAACTACATATCATTATACTAAATGTAGATCCATAAGAGGATATTGAATCCCCATCTGTGTGTGTTTCTCTCTTCTGCCTCCCTCCTCTGAGCTGAGTGGATTAGTAGTTGTTGTAGTAGTGGTAAGTACATATATACATACAACCACTATGAACAAAAGGTTTCGCAATGAAAAAAGGGGAGAAAGAGGAAAGAGAGAGAGGAATAAACTGGGAGAAAAAAATAGGTATTCTAAATAAAGATACATATATAAAGGCTGGGTGTTTCCTGCATTTTGACAAAAAAGTTTTTGAATTAATAAAAAAGTCATTATTAATACATAGAACATATCAAAAAAAGAAAAGAATGTTTCTCTCTCTCTCCTCCTTTCGTTCACATAATACACAAACAAGCTGACATACATAACATAACTAAGAAAAAGAAGGAAAGAGAGATCCATCCATCATTTTCTAGTATAATCAGCTAGGCGGGAATGGTAGTGGAGGGAGAAGAAAGGAAGAGAGAGAAAATCATTCTTTTGGAACTAATTGAAAAAATATATGTATTTTCATTTTGACAGGGTTTGAAAAGAAAGTCGAGTCTCACTCGCTTCATCACTAGAATAAGAGTTTGGCATCACTCACTGAAGTAGATGTACTTTTTCTTTTCCTTTTTACTACTTGGTTCGTTCCTTGAAGCAATTTGTCCAATGACGTCATCATTGGACAGTTCATTATCAGGGAGTTTCAAAAAGAAACTCGACTTATCAAGTTTGATTATATAGAGCACATCACTAACTCTCCTTCTCTTTTCCTATTAGTTGGTTGGATCTCCTTGAAGTAATAAAAGTGACGTCATGAGTGGACATATATATATCGATCCATCGCTTCTTCCTTTCTCCTATTATTATCATAGTATGGTTTTTCTTTCCTTTTTTCGGGATATATACTGCAGATTTTTCCTCCCTCTATTTTAAATAATTAATAAGTTTGAGGCAATAAACAGAAGACCAGAAGGGTTCCAAACCAACAATTACAAAAGAGAGATTATTAAGTTGTGGTTCAGCGCCCTCTATGACTTTTTGCTAATGTAGATATATACTGTATTGATATATGTATATAGATTAATATTACGGTTGTTCAATTTTAGAATAGGAGGAGGACGCAGATTATTATAATTAGGGGTGGAAAGTTATATTTCGTTTTGATTTATAAGCCACCTTATGTAGTTGTAGCTGTAGACGCTCCTCGTCCGCTTTTCCTCAGATGGAAGTACAACATCAACATTAAAGTAACATAATATAAAAACCCTGATGTTGAAAAAAAAGAATTTTGTATTCTTCTTCTTGTTTTTATTATTGTTATTTAGGGTCGAAGCAAGAGGGAGAGAGAGAGCTGAAAAAGATCATTCGCTTCGTTTTTCTTTTCTCTCCTTCTGTATGTTTATGCTTCTATCTCTCTCTCTCTCTCTCTTTATCGTATATATTTTTGTATTATATTTCTTGTTTTCCTAGCTATAGTATTTTTCTCCCTTTTACCCTACGTCTTTAAAACGTTGATAATATTATACTCGTACATATTTTTTTCTTTTTATATTTTTTTTCCTCTTTACGATAATCACCTTTTTCTTCTTTTTCGTTCAAGAAAAAATGCACACAAAAAATAACAGAGTGACTCATTTATAGGCGAAAGAAAAAAGAGTACCATGTGACTAGTTCTTTTTCTTTGATACGTTCACGTTACATTGAGTTATATTATGAAGGAACCTGGATATAAATGTAACTACATAGATAATAATAATATTAGAGATACGAATGTTTATGAGCTTCTAGCATGCTCGAACTTTTAATGCCGATAGGAATAACAGTCACACTTATGAACTTGTGTATATTTGGCATAATATATGATGTTATTTAATAATAAGTATTCCCCCTTCCGTCATACAGCTATTTAGAATGGTGAAGAAGAAACATTTCCCTAATGGTCTGACAAATTTATAACCGGTTCGAACTTATACTACGGCCGGGAGAATAGGAATTATTCAATTATTCAAATAAAACACCTTTTTTAAATCGGTTCGAACTTACTAAAGATATTTTTATAGGAGGGGATGGTTATTGTTCAGAGGAATCGGATACATTTTTCAATTACTCACATGTTCTTAAATATTTAGAAAAAAAAAATGGTTTGAACTTTAATTTTTTTCAATAGTAGGAAAATGGTTATTGTTTATGGAAATGGACTCCTTCAACAATAACTTTCATTATCCACGTAAATTAATCGGCTCGAACTTTGTAAGAAATGGCAATTTTCAGGGTAGAAATGGATTCATTTAAAAAAATCACATTATCTACTGTTTAAAACAGTACCTGGTTAGAACTCTTTAATTTGACTTTAATTCTTAAACGAAATTTGTGCATTCGACATCGTACTGAACTATTTATCTCTCTCTCTCTCTCTTTTCTTCCTTAAACTTTACTCAACCGTCACGTTCAACTATTATTCATTATGATTATTATTATTGCATCTTCTTCTTAGCTCTTTTTATTAACCTGGAAGAAGAAGTAGAAAACGAACATAAACTATTATTATTCTATTTATTTTCAAGGCACGATTTTTGAAAATATAAACATCGAGTCTTTTCTTTTTGCGGTAGAAGTGGAAAGAAAGAGAGAGAAAAAAATACATTTTTCTTTTTCTATTTCTTACGATTGATGAGGAACCTTTTTTTTCTTCTGTTTTCCTTGTCTATCTATTTATTTGTGTACGTAATCAAGATTTTCACTTGGTAAGAAGAAGGGGAAACATAAAATTCAAAAGAAAAAGGGGAAAGGGAGAAAAAATTATGATTAAATATTAGTGGTTACATTTCTCCTCCTCTCGGGAAGAAAATAATATTGCTATTCCCTTCTATAATATCTGACATGGAATCCCTTAGACTGTATTTTAGGGTCAGCATTTCAAACATTTTCCCTTCTTATGTGGACATAAATATTTTCAACAAAGTCAATTTTAAGAGGGAGACACAGAAAAAGAGCGCGAGAGGAAAGAAGAATAATAAATAGCAGAGTGTGTTTTTAAGTATAAATCTAATCTAACTGAAAATGGGTGGACCCATTTTTCCCCTCTTTCTCCTCGTCTTCCCCCTCTTTATATTGAACAATATATACGTATAACCTGAGGGAGGACTAGCTCAATCCCTACACCACTCCACTACCAAGTAGTGCTAGTATCAGCTCCCCAATCTCCTTCAATTAGTGTACTCTCTATACATCTACTACTGGGGAATGGAAGAAAATAAAAAGTAAAAGAGAGAGAGATTGATTTGAAAACTTAAAAAAAAACACACATTGTGAGTGACGTGACGTCAACAGCCCTCCTTTATAATTATTTAAGGAGAAGAAAAATACTAAATTTTTCGGAGGTTGTACATTATATACTGGGCACCCTTTGACATAAATAAATACATAGACATGTAACAGGGCTGGGGGTAGAGTGGGTTCTCCAACAATATCGATAAAAAAACAATATCATTGGTTTTTCATTACCTATCATGAAAAAAAATTATGTTTTTGTGTAATAATAATAAATAATTTTTACTAAATTATGTTTATTAATAATTTCTAATTATGGGATTTTATTCAAAAAGGCTTTCAAGAATAAAATAAAAATGACATCTGAAGCTAATAAACCCCTCTGAAAAATTCTAGTTAAGAACCTCATCCCTCCTTGTAAATACAGGGACTACGCCGTCACTTTGGCGTGCTCTCTTGGGCAAACGCAAGCACATAGGCAGGTCTTTTTTTTGTTAGATAGGTTGTTTAAAGTTGGACTAGTTAGAAAATTAGAAATCAATTTGACGAATTGGTTGTCCCAAATATTTGGAAAAACATAGACCCCTCCATGGAATCCGTGCTGGGACAATAGCATGAACTGTTGGATTCAGTAAAACGTTCTTTCGCAACGTTAAGAGGTAATTTGTAGCGTCTCTAAATGGCATTTTGAGGAAACAGTACATGTGCGGAATATTGGGGTGGTTGGCTACGTAGGCCGCGTAATGCCTCTTCATGTGATCCCCCAAGGCCTTAAAGTCAACTCTAACGTACTAGAGACCATCAAAGTGAACCACTGAATCGATATGGTTGCCAATGGGATTGTCTTGCATGTGGTAGCAGGACTGTGCTCTCAACCACACCTCAGAAAAAAAAATTTCAAATAGCTCCAAGCCAATTTTGACAATTTCCTCTCACCTGAATTTTGGTCATCAAACTTTGAGCATTTGATCTCTACTTCAACACAAGTTATCTTGGGCACCAGAGTTAAAATATTTATTAAATTAAATTGGCAAGTTTCAAAAAAAGAAAAAACTTCGAAAAAACTTCATGAAATGGCTACAAAGAAGAACAAAAGGCTTAACATTTGACAGGTCTGTGTTCAATACAATCCAATGCCAAAGAAAAACAGCGATAAATAATTAAATCAAATGATTAATAAGGATCGAAAATCTCTTTGAAATGGCTTGATTTGTACATTGAATTTTGTTTTGGATTGATTTGGGATGAGAAAAGTAGGATCCTCAATTCGAGGAAAATACATAAAGCAAAGTCCTGTAGCTTATAATAATCACAAAAATATTGAGTATAATAAATAGTTCGAATCCTGGAAACATTGGTATTCATTCTACTAATATGTATCTAAACAATTTAGATTTAAGATTATTCTCATAAATTTTACAGCTCCTAATACAGATGAAGTTCCTGCTAAAAGTAATGAAAAAATTGCAAAATCAACTGATGCCCCAGAATGAAAAACTCCTAAAGATAGAGAAGGGATCACTATTCATTCAGTTTCTGTTCCTTTTTTACTCAAGCTCTTACTAATACAAAACTTCATTATTAACATTTATTATCAATAAAATTCTGGAATATGAAAAGTACAATTTATTTAGATATAAATAATAGGAGTAAATTACACAAATCATGTAACAAGATTTGATTCGTAATTAACTATTTGTCCTGTTGAAATAGTTGGAGAATCAATAACACACAATTAATTAATCATACTATACTTGTCATATTGATCCATTTTGTTTGTATATTTTGATAAATTTACCAATAATGAACAGTCCAAAACAATCTAAAAAGTAAAAATTAAAAATGAATGTTGTGTATTTAACAAGGAACGGACAGAAAAGTATTTTTTATTTTTTCTGTCGTTGAAGTTAAAGCTTT
Organism: Lepeophtheirus salmonis; assembly: GCF_016086655.4. Taxonomy (NCBI): domain Eukaryota; kingdom Metazoa; phylum Arthropoda; class Copepoda; order Siphonostomatoida; family Caligidae; genus Lepeophtheirus; species Lepeophtheirus salmonis. Next base: position 8,739,309 of record NC_052138.2, on the reverse strand, counting down.
TTGTTTGATTTGCTGTTTTCAAGGACTATAATTTGAAACGTCACCTTCAAACCATCCTCCTAATTAGGGTCACAATTTATCCAATCAAGAACCGTAAATGAAAACAACTGAACTGAAAAACTCCTTGAAACAACAGCAAATGACTTCCACCGAAACTTTGTCTTTACAAAAGAATTTGACAAAGCAAGTTTGTATTAGTCAATCAAATTACAAAACACAATAAACCATTTGCAAAAGAGGAATTTTTTAATGATTGCATGGTTGATGCTGTCAGTGTTGTGTGTTCTGAAGGGCAATGGCAAGCTATATATATCCATGAAGGAAAACTATTGTTCATTGCATCGATTCAATAGCAGAGAATGCTAAATAATAAATATTGGAAGTTACTCATTGATGTATGTAGATTAGAGGAATTAACGGAAACTTCCATACTACAGAAGAATTGCTATCAATGGAGTCTCTCTAAGACACAACTACGGGGAACTGTTTGTACCTTAGTGTCATAAGCTGTTTAATTACGTCAAAATTAAGTTTGTACAAATAGTTAAGCATTAAAACAAATGGCGCCCATGCATCTTGAACGATAAAATCAGGGAAGATTTTCCACTGCACAATGCGTAATCATTTCCTTGCATCATATATATATATTTTTCCTTGTCACACGATCCCTGAAATACATATTAAATTATTGACAAGGATAAGATCTATAAACTTTGCTAAGATCCAAGCATTACAATCAGATTAAATTTACACAAGCTCTTCCTTGTGAGCATTCTCCTGTGAACCAAGTTTTTTATCCAATTTCGTCCTTGTCACCTTGACTTTCCATCCCAATATCGGGTTCCATCTATATTCAGAGCTTCTTCAATGTTCATGGACAGGATGGGTCAATCCTGTAGTCCTTTCTTTGTCTTGCAGGGTCAGTATGCATAAGTAAGGTCTGCCCATGTTTTCCTTAATGGAGTGCTCTGCTGCCACCTTTGTGACTAAGCTTTGGAATTCCCTCAGTAAGTTTTCTACACATTATCAAAAAGGTTCTGTAGCTGACCTGGTGAAACGATAACCAAATCTTCCATCTTTCTAGACAAATAGCTCACTGGATACTTGCCTAAGCTTTTAAAGAATATCATTAATTCTTTAGTTTGGCTACAGGGTTTGTAGGTATATTTTATAATTTGAGATACAAGACATGTCCTTTTACACAAGCAGCGTTCTTGCTTTCTGCATCATTATCCACCTTAAAATTAAAGTATTGTGAATGGTCAATATCCAAAATATTTTTTCATTTCTACATAATTGAAAAAAAAAATAATGAAATTGTCCAAATATCTACTGTTCCTGTCCAGAATAGACACTCATGTCCTAAAAGAGGCAAAGAAAATTAATTTCAAAACGTACTATATTGGATGATCACAAAGCTGTCAGTATAAAATATATTGTTTGGCCTTTACAAAACCATATATAATGAATTACTAAAGCTCACCTATTTTATTTAGTTATTCAAAGGTTATTGTTTAATAGTGTTGTGATACTTTGGACTTCTAATAATACCATTAATTACATCTTTGTGACTCGTAAAAATGAAAGAAGTATATTTTTGAACAGCAAAAAGTCTTCAAGAGACCTTGTTTCTTCCCTAAACCACAAGGCAGATAAGTATCTACTTCATTGTTGTCATGTGGGACTCAAAAAGTCCTTTCTTGCTTCGAAAAAGCATATGTATTTCCTTTAGTGTAGTGGAGGACATCCTCATCCTAGTTGAAGGACTTGAATGAGTGGAAGATGAAAAACACCAAACTGATGCCACATTAGTTGGAATGGGAGTTGAATAGGCCACATAGTTTCTTCAATTCAAATAATATGAGGGATGGACCATGGAATATACTAGTCACAGCAACACATATCTAGATATATTAAATATCAAGCACGCTAAGGTTTTCGAGGATGAGTTATCACAATCACCAATACCTTACTGTTGTCATATTGGAGTTGAAAGTATTTGCCAAAAAACAAACCCCTAATATCTTAATAGAAGAATATCGACGATGATTTGGATTCAGAAATATAGCTTCAATTGATTTCCATAAACAAAATCATGTTTTTCTTCGACAATTCATGTTTAATATCAATATAACTTTGAATACTTAATATTTTATTGTATCGTCATTCATACTGTTTACATATTTTGACTTCGAAAAAGCAAGACCATTGACGACTGAAGTATATCAACTCATTACAAGTAGGCGAAATACATCTTTTAAGTTTGATCTACAAATTTTCAATTAACTGATATGATCAAACTAGTGCAATGATTAGATATCCAGTAAAAATATATTAACAGTTTATAAAAAGCTAGATACTAATTAAAATTAAAGTGTAACGATATTTCAATTTATGGAATTCATAATGAGCTTCTGATTCTTTTTGATACTTTCACTTTGAAAATACAATTTTTAAAAGCTAAAATAAATATTTGGAACCTCTTGTTGGTTGTGTTCTATAGTCATTGTATAATAAATACTTTTTATTATTGGATTTTACCTATTACTTTATAAAACAAGACATAATTAATGCTGTCAATATGTTCTTTTAATTGTATTACACCTACATAGTTTATAGTTATGAACAAAAATTGGGCTTCATGTTAAAGTCAAATAAACAGCTATTAGAACGCTATTCAAATCCAGTTCTTCTTTCAGTTCAGATATAAATGACCATTTCTAATGTTCTTCCGGCGTTGAGATTAATTGTGGATGTATTTTGAAGATTGAAAGACAGAAATCAATGTTTCCTTTTCAAAATGAGTTTTATAGGTTTGTTCGAGCATATACATATTATATTTAGTTTAAAAATCTTTGTCCTTGAAATGAAGGGAATATATAGGTTTCTTTAGAGAATGAACTATTTTTCCATTTGAAAAGTATTACTGCAAATAGATGGGAGAGGTTTTTTAAATTGATCTAAAAAATATTTTTTTAAATAATATACAAGGCTCGGAAGCAAAACGTGGACTGAATGACTGATTTCCGAAAAATGCCAATATTTTTATTTTTTAAGAAAAAATTTTGAATTTTTTTCTGACAAAACTTTGAGACCCGACCTTTGTGAACATGTTCAGTTAATAGGGCCTCCCTAAGCAGCAATCACAGCTTCCACACGGCGGCTGAAATCTTTGCAGGAGTTGATGATAAACTTATCAGACAAGTTGTTCCACTCCTTCATAATGGCGGCCTTCAGGGAGCCCATGTTCGGGTGAGATGTCCGGTTAGTCTCCCTCTCCAAAGTTCCTCACACAGAAAAAGTCTAACGGGTTCAAAAAGGGTTCCGATGATGGCCACATGTCCTAGGGCCAAAAATCAGCCATGTTGTCGACGCAGAACTTCTGGTATTTGGCCAATGTGTGTGAGGGTGCACAATCTTTGGTCCACACATGGGTGTCCTCTCGGTAGGTGGTCTTGAGCCCCGGCAGTATAGTGACTCCTCGGCACCTTGTAGTAGACCTCCTAGCCGATTTTCTCTCCAGCCTTAAAAAAGAAGAGAGGCATCTTCTTGCCGTCGGACGCCACGACCTCCACAACCATTGTTTGAGCCGAATGTTTTGTACGGAACACCCCCTTGACCTCCTGTGGTGATCCCCTATCCCAACGGTCGTTCCAACGGTTGTAGACCTGGTCCACGGTAAAAATCTTCTTGTCTGGGAATTTTTTTACTGTGGATCCATTTGCCTTGATCCTCGCACGAACTTTCTTGCACCTCTACAGTCTCCTTTCCTTCAGAGTGTCCGTCAACAGATGGCGTGGGGTCCTTGTGTAAGAGGACAACACCAAGTCCTCCTTCACAGCCCTCGTGATTGTCCCCTCGTCCATGTCAATGTCATGTTTTGTGGGGTACTCCTTGATCTTCTTCTTCAGGTCCCCAAGAAACTCAGAATCCCTTTTCAAGTTATGCCCCTCACTTCCTTCCTTTCTTGAGAGGTATTTTCCATCCTTTTTCATCTTGGCCACCTTGAAAACGTCCAAAATGTCCATAATCTCTACCACCTCATTTTTGGCATCCGGAAGGTCTGGCAGGAAGCAAAAAGGCAGAGGATCTGCCTTTTTGCTTCTTGCTCACTCAGGGTGAAATATTTGAGAAATGTTTATTATGTTTACTTATGCAGAAAGGACAGAAGATTTGGAATATGCAGTGAAAATCACAAAACCTCTTTATTTGAATTAAATTATTAGTATTTATTAACAGTCCACGTTTTACTTCCAAACCCTGTAAGTTTTTCCATGCTGTTATAATAAAAAATCTATAATAATGTGTTTAAAATATTTATACAGATACTTTTAGTCAGATCCATCGCCATACCTCAGTCTTAGGAGGGGGGGATATTGTGACGGGGTTTGGTTAAATTTATATTAATGTAATAGTATTTACATTAACTTTTTAAATCCAAAACATTCGAATGTATGACTTGTAGGGGAGTAAATAATTTCATTGTTTTTTTAAAAAGTAAATGACTTAAATTAAAACATGATTACTTATTGTACAAAAAAAAATTGATAACATTTTTTACACATTTTGAAAAATTTATGGAAGTAGCTCAAAGCTATAAAGTTATGAAAATTTATATTCTTAAACAAAAAACTAAGTACTTGCTTTAATACTGATAATATACTTCAAATGAAAGCTTTTTTGTAGAAATAATAATTTGAGCTTAACAAATCTGCAATAAAAAACAGCTAATAATAATTTGGAGAAAAATTATATTAATAAATCCAAAATAACGTCAATTGAAGTTGATTTATAATTTTCTCATGAGCCCTCTCTTATTTTCTTAGCGTATCAAAACCCAACTATTGTACTGATGAAAACCTTGATAAAATTTACATTAAATTCAGCGAAAAAATATAAATTTTTAATGACCATAGCCTTAGTGACTTTTTTATGACCTTCAGCTCCAATTATTTCTTTTTTGAAGTCAATTTATTTTCAAATTATTATATTTTTATTTTATACTATCAGAGAGATTATTATTTTTTAATTAAAGTTTTAGATAAATGCTAAGTATTTTCTTGTAGGTATTGGGGCATAACCCTTCGATGGTTTTTCACGATTTTAAGAAGACATAGATGTTGTGACTCGTCATTAGATATTAACCCACAATGAGTACCACTCCTTTTTCAATAAGATCGTATTCGTATAGCGAAACAACTTTTCTTATGCCTGTATCTAATCTTCCCTACCATTCCAAAGTCCTGGGTCAACTCCTTCAAAACTATCAGGCAGATTTATTATTATTTATTATCTCCTTCTCTTATTAACTTTGAGAGAGCCTAACTTTTTATTTTTGCAGTTAAACATACATCGAAGAAAATAAATGTAATGTGTTGCTCCAACAAATACCATAGATATTGGAAAATTTAGATGAACCAGATTTTGAGGTATGCCTAAACATTAAAGAATATTCGATAAATAACTTCGATGGACTGAGGTCGTACAATTGGATGCCTCGAATGCTTTGACCCAAGTTTTGACATATTCTCATACAATGAAAACACATACATCACGAAAATTATTCTTCTTCCCTTGGAGTCAATTTGAGTTTTAATCTCAATATCCAGATCTTGAGACTATAACTCATATTTAAAAGGACATGGTGAATTGTACTATTTCGGATGCCCTACAAAAGGCTGGCCAACTCTTCGTTAACAGTTTCTGGTTGATCTTTAGTTTTGCAGATTAATGTCTAACTTTCTTTGAATTTTTTGACAAAGGAATATCTTGTGATGTTGGGGAAAAGAGATTCAATCACTAATTCCATTATATGGTGTCTACAATGGAGTAGTAAATTGTTTTAGCGTAGTAATTTTTGAGATGAACACAAATTCTATTATTCTTGCTGGTATTTTGACTTGTAGTGTCTAACACTATGGTTTGATTTTGAATCTAATGTCCCATTCTTTAACCACTTTAAGTACAGCATTAGCTTGTTTTTCTCCTGTCTCAAATGAAAGTTTGTCCACGGAAAATAGTTTAGAAATTAACTTTCCTGAAATTAACACAGGTGGTCCATCAACTTTTTCTGTTAAATTAAGATTTTGAATCATTTTTTCGTCCAAATGTATGACAAGAGAAACTTCAAGACCGAAATCTGTTTTAATATAATTTGAGTTTTTGAGTCTGTGGTTTGCCCTTTTTTTGGCGAATTATCTCTCTATTAAGTGATAGTTTTTCCACCAAGACTTTTAGCTGCTTCTGTTAATATAAAAACAAATTTACAATTTTATAAATATTCAATTAAAACCCCGTCAATTTTAGTTTAGTGCTATAAAGTTGAATTAAATGTTTACTTTCCGTAAAAAGTCATTAAAAAAGGTAATTAAGTCATGGTGATTAAAAATTTACACTTTTTCGCTGAATTTCATAAAAATTAAATGTAGTTGCAAATTTTGAAATTGATCAAACCAATAGTTGAGTTGGAAATAAAACAGGGGTTAAGAACTAAATTAACTTCAATTGGCGTTCTTTTTGACTTATTAATACATTTTTTTCTAAATAATTATAAAATATATTTTATTACAAATAAATTAAGCTCAAATTTTTGTTTCTACAATAAAGCTTTAACTTGAAATATACTCACAGTCTTCAAGCAAGTGATCAATTTTTTTCGTTTTTTTTTTAAATATAAATTTTCAAATCTTTAGGGCCACTGACCTATCTTTAAATATGTTTAAAAACTGTTCGAACTTTTAAGAGAGTTTTTTTTTTGTACAGTTAGAAATCATTTCTTAACCTAAGCCATTTACTTTTCCAAAAAATAGAAATGATTGTCGCCCTAAAATATATGTGTTATCAATTTACATTTAAGGAAATAAATTTTGTCTAAGTAATGAGCTCATCAAAAATTCCCAAGAAATATATTTACTTAAAAAAAAGCCATAAAAAAATTGTTAAAAAAATACTGGACCTAGCCATTTGGGAAAAATCATGATTTATTTAGAGAAACATCTTCTGTTCTCATATTCTGGGCATTGCAATGTAATAGTTATAAGTCGTGATTAGCCAATCAGCATGGGGTTGAAATTCCCTATCGAACAAAAGACAAAACAACGTCTAGAATATATGTTTTACAGGAGTATAACTTTAAAGGATTACCAAACTTACAAATCGGATCATTTTTCGGATATAAATAATTCTAACTTGGATGTACCCGTTTTATATATTTTAATCTAAAACAAACATATTCATCCGCGTGACATATCCCTAGATATCTGTCTGTGTGTCCGTCCTCTAATATAAACGCATAACCAGGGTATTTATTTCACAAACAGAGACAAATACAGCCCTTAGACATATAATAAAAGTTGTTTAGAATTCTGAGTTACGTACCTAAGGCTATTTTTTATTCTGGTTAGACCGGATTCCTGGTCTCTGGAGGGCCATTTTTTTATTTTCGCCCATAAGTTGATTTTTTTTTTTCATAAAAAAAGATCGATTCCCCGTGTCTCAAACTTTTTTCTTAGGTTTGGATTGTAGATTCGAAAATGCACAAAAAAAAAATTAAAATCCAAAAAACCCAATAACTATACTAATGGAAAATAAGGAAGAACGTATATTGAATACGAATTAAAAATGGAATTAGGGAGAGGATTAGCTTATTAGTTTTAGTATGAATTAAAAAAATAATTCGAAATAAAATATGTAATTCGAATACGTTCTAGTCTCAATATATAATATAATAAGAACTACGGTTATTGACCAGTTACTGAATAAATATAAGTTTTTATTTTCGAATCAATTTAAAGATGCAGTTTTTTAGCTATTCATAATTCTGTAGGTATTATTTTTTGAAAAAGAGTTTGTAATTGGGATTTAATAAGGTATTTGGGCAAAAATTGTCATAATGGTTGTGAATGGGTTTTTTTTTGTTGACTATCTCTTAATTATTTATTTTTATCTACATTTTTTTCAATATTGCTGTCCTTAATTTTACAAAAAAAATTGAATCACTTTTTTTTCAACAGCCAATTTTCTAATTTTTTTGTTTCATTCAAATTTTAAAAATAAATTGACCCATAAAGTTAACGTACATAGGCAACGCAGATTTTTATGATAAAACTACGAGACGATCGAGGCTGAATTATATGGATTTAAGAAAAATAATACGAGTTTCAGACCCATATAGGATTTTTGGACTGAGCTCAAAGACTCATAACTTTAATGGATGGTTCTTGAACATGAGAACTGAAGATCAAATTAATCTATCAAAGCACCAAACTAAGGTATAGTGAGATAATCCTGAGGACTTTTAGGGCTCAAAGTTTGCACTTAATCCTTTAACTTGACTGTTTGGTAGAGTACATTTTGAGACACCATATCTTTGATATCTGCATAGAAATATGTTTTCTTTTATTCAATGCATAACAATTTATCCATATTTTTAATATGCCCTTTTACCATGGAACGATATTTGAACCGTTTGGTTGAGGCCTATAAAAAAAAGCTGTAGTGTCTGTGTAAAAAAACAGCATAGATTGTTTTGTTTTACTGGTGATGACGTTAAAGGGTTAAGCTTCTCAACCCTTAAACTCAATAAAGATCATTTTAGGGCCCTTTTGCGTAGCTTTCATAGATTCAGTTTATGTGAAGAGAAAATCCGATCACAACAATAACCTTCTCTGTCCTAACCTAAAATCATTATACAATTTTATAACTTTTGAGTAATAAACTTTTTTTTTACTCCGTCTACAATACTAGAAAGATTGAGATGGAAAATAAATACAATAAAAAGTCAAAGACAAATGATAAAACTACAGGCGAAACCCATTAATTATCTCACATTTGAGAGTTTGTGAGACAATCTCTTAATCAAATTTAAGATTTAAAAAAAGAATAAATAATTGATTTATTCAATTATTTATCTGCAATTTATTTATGATGTAAATAAATTGTTAGTCAAAACTCACTCTTTTAAATAATTCTTCCTTTTTCTTTCTATATTTATTTATTTAATAAATTATTATCTTATCACTTGGTTTTGATTTTTTTTTCTTTTTCTAGAAGGGAAAAAATATATACGCTTCCTTTTAATTCGTTATTTTATCCGTTCTTCAACATAGTAATAAATGTTTTTACAGCAAGAGCTAAAAATTTTCAATATGTACGATCTTTTTTTCTCTTTCTCCCTTTCTATGGATATATTATTTTTCGTGTTCTTTTACAAAGAAAAAACAACAACGAGAGAAATCAAGTTTATCAAGTTGAGTTGAAAGAAGAAGAAAGAGGAGGAGTTACCCTTCGTCGAGAGATTGTATACATGTCCATAAATTAAAAAAGAGCGCGCTTAGCGTCTTCTCTTAGATATTTCTTATTTTTATCATTTTTATTAACTTCTCAATCTCCTTACCTCTCGTCCTCCTTATTTCTTCCTTTGAGAATTACTGCATGCGTTATTGCGCGCGTGTAGTGTATGTAGTAGGAAAAATAATCTGGCTTTCCATGCGGCCAGTTTTCCATTCCCCTTCATTTATATATATATAAATATGTTCTCTCTCTCCCTCTCTTTCCTTGTCCCCCTTCTTTTTTTGTCTAATGATTCAGTTGGGTTCTTTCTCCATACGTGTGAACATAGAGTATCTCCTCTACGTTATGTGTTGCATATGAGTGTAAATGTATCTCAGTTATTTTAAAAGAGGGATAATTTGTTTCTGGTGAAAAAAGAAATTATGGAGTTGTTTGTCTCCTAGTGTAGTCTTGCTTAAAAAAAAGAATTCGACTGCGAAGAGTCTATTCCATTACTTCAACGTGGCTCACGTAACCTTGCCTCTATTATGATTATTTAGTGCTTTGATATATATTGTGCGTTTCTATAAGTAAATAAATAAGAAATTCAGTATGAAAATGAGTGGAAATAGTGTCAAGGCTGGGGAAGGTTCTGCACCTCAGATCACATATTCTCAACAAACAGGTTTTCCTACGATCGCCCCCGCCCCACAACAGACAACTCTTGGACAGGGACATCAAGGGATCATGTCCACTCATCAAGGACAATTCCAAGTGATTTCCTCTCCTCCTTATGGGACCTCAGGAGCCACTCAGAATGCTGCATCTGCAACCACACAATACATTCCTCAATTTGCGACTTATAATCAACAAGGACAACTCGTCATTTCTCCCTCCAACTTCCCTGCCTCAGCCTATGGGCAGCATCAAATCTTTCTCACAGCTGCGCCCGGAATGCAACAGGCTCAGCAAACACAGCAGCAAGCAGTACAACAACAACAGGTTCAACAGCAGCAGGCGGCACAACATCAGCAACAACAGTCTAATCATCAGGGAGGCTCTGCCAAAGGACTTCTTACGACCACTCAGGGGAATAAACAGTCTGCTACACTTGTTCCAATCAGTCAACATCAGGGCTATACTCTCACTCACAATGGACTTGTTCAGAGTAACAGTCCGGGGCAGCCAACTTACATGTTTGCTAATACCTCTCCCCTCATGACGGCATCTCAACCCGGCCTATTCACCTCTCTATCATCGAATGAGGCAAAGAATGATTCCTTCCAAACAGGGACAATCCGGTCTAGCGCAACAAAACACTGCTGGGGCAACTACAGCACAAGCTCATCAGGGATCCTTCATTATGCATAATGGAATTGCCTACATGAATCCTCAGCATCAACAGGCAATCCTCTCATCCAATGGACAAATCATTCTGCGAGCTCCAACGTCTCATGAAACGACTCAGCAACCAATCATGTTCTCTCCCAGTGCTCTTACACAGCAGAGCCATATCCAGAGTCCTGGTGCCACCAATCAGCAGCAAGGACAGCAACAAGCTGGACAACAACTTAGTCTAGCACCTCCAACATTGCAGCCTATGTCACTGAGTGCAACCAACACTGCAGGAACTATTCGTCATGTAACGACTAATTCTAACAATGTGTCTACACAGTCTGGAGCACCTCCCGGTAAAACTGCCATCTCTCGTGCTCTCCCTACCATTCTTCCCACCACGAATGTTCGACCCACTTACACTCTTCCTCAGACCCCTGTTGCACAGGCCTCTCTTCAAGTAAATCAACAGCAACAATCGAGCCCCAAGAGCAAGAATAAGTTTAGTCCTCGAGGTGGTATGGGTTCTAGTGCTGGACGTCAGCAGCCAGGAAAGGTCAACTCATCAGTAGGAGGAGCCACAGCCAATTCCATTCTGAAGCCCTCTATGGTTCAACAGAGAGCTACACCTCCTGGAACCATTATGAGTTCCTCTCCAAGTCCTCTAGCCATGGGGCCACCAATTTTATCTCAACAACAACCTCCTGTGAATTCTCAGAGCCAACCTCCTGTGAATTCCCATAGCCAACCTCCGACACTTCAACCCATGCTAACGGTGGCTTCTGGAGGAGTTTCTACTACACGAACTCAACTGCACAGTCAGTATCCATCCTCATTACTTCAGCCCCTTCTCCCTCATCAGGAGCTAGTGCTACTGTCCTTGTATCCACTTCGAGCAGTACTTTAACATCAACCAAGGTTCTTTCCACTTCATCCACCGCTTCCAAAAGCAAAACTTCATCGGGGAACAATAATACCCTCATCAAGGCTAAACCTCCCACCTCTACTCCACCTCCAGTTAGTTCTTCTTTAAACTCATCAACAACCAATGGAGTGACTGAAAGTGGATCCGTCAACAATGGAACTAGTGGCGGCCGTGATACTCCCAAAGCCTTTGTCAAACCCAATGTTTTAACACATTTCATTGATGGTCATATTATCCAAGAGTCCTCTCAACCCTTTCCTCTGGAGGCCGGAGATGATAAAGGTAGGTCATGAAGGAAATATTCTTTTAATGCATTACAACGGTGTGTTCAGTTTGTATTGATAATAGAATTAGGCAGCGCCCTCCTCTCCTAAGTTGGGGTGTTTTGGGGATTCTTGGGCTTTTTTCCCCTAGCAGTATTTATTATACTATATAACCAATGATGGTTACTTGTTCAAAGTACTCAAGGTTGCGTGGTATCTCCCTCTTCTTCAAGAAAGGGAAAGTGAACCAACAAATGTTGTAATAGTACATCTGTATTTGAAAAAGAGAGGAAAAAAGAAGTCTTTTTCAGACTTCTTTTTTCGCCCTATTCAATGATAAATTACATATCTTTTTATTTTTCGTTGGATGAGAAGAAGTCCTTTTATATTTAATTATATGTATATATTTGATGGATAGAAGGAAACATCCGGTGGTGGTCTATATAATAGTATTATTAATATGAGGGCGTCAGAATTATGATGACATTTGAAGGGACAGAAAGAGCTGCTGGGCCTTCTTTTTTATACTAAACCTTCATCATTAAATAATAGATTATGCTAATGTTCAACCTAGTTTAACTTATTTTAATATTAGGAAGAAATGATCTTCTCATTGGATTTCACAGAATAATAAGTACCGTACGCGCTCACTCACTCCTTAAACGCGCCTGTAATTGAGAGAAGGAGAGGAGAATTCACTATAATCTGGCAGTCAGCGCAACCATATAAACTCCTCCTGCTTTGTTCTGCTCTCCTAATATTTTATTCTGTATTTTACTTCTTCAAGCCTCACTAAGTGAAGGAAGAATAAATACTCTTCTCTCATTGGAAAGCGCTTCTTCTACAAGAAGAATACAATAATAGCTCCCTCCCACTTTTCAAAATTTATTATTATCATAATGTTGTTCCTTCCACATATCACATATGACAAGTCTGTTTATGTAGGATGAAAATACGCCTTGAGGGCTTATATAATAGACTCTACGGGGGCTGGGGGTGAGTGTGTCTACGGAGACACACTCTATGTGGAAAATTTATAAATAAAAATGTGACCTTTCATGTAGAAAGAGATAGAGCGCGAGGATCAAAGTTTCGAGCTTGTTTGGGACGTCCTCGACGTGGTACTTTACACATAAATTAGGATGGAGTGTGTTTTTAATAAGAGGGAGGCATAATGTTGATTGATAAATTTAATGATAATGGAAAGGAAAGTTTGTCAAAAACTGTTTTTCTTTTCCCTTTTCATACCATAAGAAGTAACTAGGTGGAGTGATGATGAAAAATGTCTAATCATGATTGACGGAGATCGAATTAAACCTCTTATTTATTTATTTCTAATACGAAAAAAGCTCTTCCATTTCGTCATTCCTTCCTCTATAAGTTCAGTCTTTTCCTCTCCTTCTTGCCTGCATTAATGAAATTCCTTTTACTAGCTACTACTAAAAGAGGGGAACCGTCCCTTACAAATCTTAATACAAACACAAACCATTTCCAGATGTTTTCCTTCACAGAAGAAAAAAAAGTTTTTCTCCTAAACAAATATATGTACATAGATAATGGAAAGAAAGACTGAATAATTTTAACATATTCCTTTTTTTTATATCTTCCAGCTCAAAATCCCGGAGGTGTACCCAAAAAGGAGTCTTCGACGGAAGAGTCCTTCTCCCACAAACATAATTCTTCTTCAAACAGTATTAGCTCCCCCGCTACCACTGGCACATGTGTTGTTTCTCTGAGTGTCTCTTCTGGGAGCAGTAGTACTCCTATTATGACCACCACCACCGCCACCACATCTACAAAATCAAGTACTTCCTCGACCAACTCCTCAGTGACTACAGGAACCACCACGCATGCGGAGAAAAAGCGTGGTCCTGGTCGACCGTCAGGTAGTACGCGTCAAAACATTGATAATCAACGCAACCCTGGCTCTGGGAACAATCAGAGTAGTAAAGGTATTTTGAAATATACTCATTGTATCTTGAATCATTCTTAATTATTCGTTGATTTGTTTTTGTAGGAAATAGTCACCACATCAAAGATGGGAGTGGTCCACCCAGTGAAAAACGCAGAAAACTCACAGATGATCCAATCATCAAACCCCTACCTCTACCTACCTCCAACTCCGTTTTTGGAAAGAACGGAAATCCCCTCAAATGGTCTGTTCAACAAGTCTGTGATTTCGTCAAGAGCCTCCACGGCTGTGCTGAGTACGTGGAAGACTTTATGCTCCAAGAAATTGATGGCCAGGCTCTCATGCTCCTAAAAACAGAGCATCTCATGGCTGCCATGAGTATTAAACTCGGTCCTGCTCTTAAAATTTGCTCTGCCATTAACGAAATGCGTGAGGAGGTCAAACAGAACTGACGACGGTGTTCCACTACAAAAAGAGTTACCTTTAAGCTGGGGTCCACAACCGTGGGTCAAGCGGATCTCGTCGAAGAATCTAAAAAGGATCATTATTACATCAAGGATGATGATGCTCGTCAACGTTGAGGATTCATAAATAGTGATTATCCACTTACTCTAGAACGTTCATTATTGTGTTCACACATTAAACCTTAGTCATTCATTCATCGGTAGACCTGAGAGTGGAGGATTCCTCAGATATATTATTCAAAACATATTCTCCTACTCGTCTCTCCTTTTTGTTTGTGAAATCTTTATGTTGCATAGATTTATAATATATATATCTCTCGTATGTTGTACACACGAGTGTGTTTATGTAGTTTTTCTCCCTATTATTTTGTCCTCATGTAGAGAAGTACATTGTAATATACTATTCAATGGTGATTCCTCTCTACAACAACTTATAATCATAGCAATGTTTTTGCTCAATTTCTTTCTTATAGTTAGTTAAACATGTTATACTCAAAAGCAATATTTTATATACTATATAGATAATATAACAAAGACTGAAGAAATTGCACGTCTTATTCCATCAAATAGTAATCATTTAGAATAAAGTATACGGTTTCCCTCTCGAATGTACATAACAAAACGAAAGTGATGAAGTACCAACATTCTTTCCTTTTTGATCCAAATCAATAATTTACAAATTCACTCTCCCTTCTCTTATTTCATTGTTTTCTGCAGGCAATCAAGGAGAGAGACAGGGATAAATGAATATTCGAATATCCATGCTCAAAGATGAATCCGAATAATTTGTTGATATAAATTGGGGATAATTATTCGTTTAAGAACATAAATGTAATTCAATTTTGAGGCGTATAGGGCATTAAATTCAAATTCCTGGTAATAATTTAGATACTCAGGAATTTTTTTAATATAGTTTAGAGTAGGGATTGGCAACCTATGGCACGCATGCCACGGCTGAAGTATTTCATTGGGCTAAAATTTGTTCTTCTTCAAAATCATAAATAAGGATTATATTCTTATTCATCACTTGAGAAATGGAACTTAAAGGAAACTTTTGAAATTCAACAAATAACTTTAAAGTTCAAACTTCTGAAATTCAGCAAAATAACTTTAAAATTCAAACTTTTGAGTCCCTTTACAAATGGATAATTTCGTTCATAAAAGTAATATTCAAATGGCTATATAGAGGTCTAAAAACGCCCCTTGAAGACTGAAACATTACTTTTTTATTAAAATACAACAGAAGATTGAATTAACAGGTCACGCTAAAAATTGGATATCCTTTTTCATACACCAAAATAATTTTTTTGAAGAAGTTGACCTTTTAAATAACCTTACAACTGTACTTTATAAACCTTAAATTTCATATAACTAGTGCTTCAAGCATAAAAAGGCTTTAATTATCACGACGACAGCGATTTTCTTCCCATTACTTTGAAAATGGAATAAAATAAATACAGATTCATGCTTGAAGCAGTATTTTCTGGGGTGTTGGTCGGAAATTCAAAATTATTTTTCGATAATGCTTAAAAGATACTCTTGCATTCGAAAAGTTGGGCTAAAACTGAAATTGCACATATCCATGAATTAACAAGGATCTTAGAATTAAATATATAATTAACTTCTGGCTATAGAAAGTGCAATTTACACTCTCTTGATGATTTTTTTATTGGTATAAATGATGAGATGAGGTTGTGCTTCTGTAACGGAGCCATTTTTAATCGATGTCAGACCTCTGGAGACTTAATTTGTGAAACCATTTGGTTACTAGTTCTTCGGATGATTCTCTCCCCGATCCTCCTTATCAATGTATTGCAAGCATGTACATGTATAACAAGAGCACTGTTTCTCTTATTGCTCTCCTACGTATATCCTAATTCATTTCCATTTACAGTATATGTTAAAATTTGAATTAATATATTCGAATGATTTTTTTTTGTTGTTATTAGTGAGTGCTCTAAAGACTAAAGTACTCATCAGACATCCCAACATAACCATTTTCCCCCTCAAACTCTTGTTTATTATTCTTGCATTCTAAAGAACAGAACATGTCATGTGAATTGATATAAGTATTGAGTAGTTACGTGTGGGTATGCTCATGAAAAGCCGGAGAGTAATACTGAAACACATATACATTAAAAAAAATTGGAAATCTGTGACAAAATGTCAGAATAATAGATAAGATATGCAATCTCACAACCCTGTTCATGGACTTGAATCTTCTGAATGAAAAAGATATTGCTTCAGTGTGGAATTAAACTAATTTCATGGGAATCAATTAATATGGAATTTATTGAATCAAAATCATTATAACAAAAAAAATAATATTTGAAGGATGATCATCGACTGGATTAGAGCTTCCTTACTTTTCTTTTAGTTTGTATTTTGAAGGTGTTCTTATGAATTTTATTTCGCACTTTATCGTTTTGAATAGATACAAAAACTTTCACTATTACATTTTTTTTTAAATCTCCGACTTTAGGAATAAATGAACAAAGCCAATTACTGGATTTTCATTTGGTGGATAATATTTCTCATGAGAAATAACAATTTCTTTTAAATATATATTGAAAACCTTAAATTAATGGAAATAAATTTATTTTCTAAAATTATTTAAAACTTTCTGATATATAATAAATCGAAATATAACAAAGACAATTTAAAAAAGATTGATCAAATAATAGAGATGTGAAAATTGTTGCAAACATCATGAACATACATTTAAAAAAAGTATATTTGGGTTATCTGCAAGATATTGGTGCTTTTATTAATTAATTACAATGTCAAAAATGCTACAAAAATAGTATATGCACAATTTAATAGAGTTTGATCCCCTGGTTCCAAATATGGCCTTATTTTTTCTCTGCTAGCCTCGTGGCCTTATCTCAAATGGACAACTATATAGAGCTCTCTTGGGTGACTTTTCTTTTTAAATTAAAGTCAAGATTTTCAGCTATTCAATGAGATACTTTTAAACTTTTTGAATCTATTCGTCTTGAAGCTATGAGCCTCTGAATAAAAAAACCTTTTTCCCACTTTAAACAAAGATAACTGGAGTTAAAAGTATGATACAGACATTTTAAATATGGTTTTAAAATTTGTTAACATTTGGCTCTAAAATATATATTTACATAATTTATCCCTATCTTCAACACCGAGGGCTTAAAACAGCTTTGAACCTTAGAAATAGCCAAAAATAAAAAATAATATGTAGCCTTTTCTGAAGGCCTCGAGGCTAGCATAGAAAAAATAAGGGGATATTTGGAATCAGGGGATCAAACTCTATTAAATTGTGCATATACTATTTTTGTGCATAAACAAACTGTGATTCCGTTGGATAATTTTATTTATTCATATTTATAAAATTCAAATATATTATGGTGCAAACAGCACTATAATTTTTATAATATTCTCAGTCAGCGCTCAGAAGATGTGTTGACTATCAAACTTGCCAGCATATATTTTTTTTAATTAACATTTCCAATGATTTAGACACCCTTTTACATGCCTACAAATAATACAAGCACAAGCAAGTGCTCACATATAGGATTTTTTGTGTAGTGTAAATAAACTTTTCCTCTTCATCAATTTAATTAACTTTTATACCGGTGGGTATTTAATTTAAATTTATATTTAATTTAAGATCAGACATTGATTTTATGTTGTTTTGTCGTGGAATTTGGTGCATCTTACATGAAGTCTTGAATTTTTCTTTCTATTTTCAGCCGTGCTCAAAGTGTTTTACAAAGAAATTACTTTTGGCTTTCCTTCATGATGTAATGGTGGTGACTTTCTTTGAAATTCTTTTTTGTTATGTGTCATTACTCCATTGTGGCTGTTTCAAAGTCAGATGGTAAAAAGTGAATAGAATATTCCACTCACGGAAATAACTACAGTACTTGTCTTTCTGCAAATATAAAGCGAATACGATATATCAAATATAAAGAATTTAATTTATCTAGCTAATATTACTTGAAAAATATCTACAACAATTTTGTTTTATGCAAAAATATGTCTTAAATAATTAAAAATATAAGAATACATTACAAGATATATATTCCTTCGGAATCACAGCTTTTCATAATTATTAAAGCTCTGGATTTTTTAGGAGACTTATGCAGCAAAGTATTGTTTCCTTTAGCAGTTTTAAAACAAAATTCCAAACAGTCAATTGTTGCAAGAAAAGTTTCTCAAATCACCATTTCCGAAATGATATCCTTCTGTAGATACTGAAAGGCATTCATTACTAATCTCTTTTTCATAAAGTTAAGTTGAGAATAATTCGTTCATGGCCACGTGGAACTGTTATGGAGGAGATCAATTCCTGAATCTCTTATTGTAAATTATATGAGTATGCAATGATCATATGTAGATACCCCAGCTATGACACATAATTTCTTGAGTTGATCTATCTCGTTCGTCAAAAGGAGTATACATAAGAGGCTCCCCAAAGTGAATATATGAGGAATCCATTCGTTTAGAGCGTTTACAGTTTCATTTTCGTTTAGGAGTAATGAAAAGTAATCCTTTGTCACGGAATGCATTATAAATCACTGAAAAGACTATAGAATCTTAGATTCATGTTCTACGTTTAAGACATCAATTGTGTTTAATTCCAGAGCCATGGTTCGATGCACGAGCTTATAGAAGTAACTGAATGTAAACTAAGTTTGTTTTTAGTATCTCAAAGAAAGGTTGCGTGGTAGGTTAAAAATTCATGCATAAAGTGACTGGATACACAATTTAAAAAACATTGCTTCTACAAAAAACTACGTTTGTCCCTCAAAATCAGTTCTTATTCAATACTAGAAAGAAAAGTGAACAAAAAATGCCTGATTTAGTTCCACAATAACTGTAAATATATTATATAATTGGCCGGAGTTATTAGCTATATTCTAAAAGACAAACTGTGTTTGAATAATATAGAAGAAAACTCCCCAACAATACTCATTGTTACTTTTCGTTTTTCATGAACACACTCATACGTAAATACTCAATACTTTTATCAATTCATATGACCTATGGTTCCTCTTCTCAAGAACGAAAAAATAAAAAATATGATAAGATTAAGAATAAAAAATAATTTATGATGTAATGACTGATGAGTACTTTATTTTCGAGAGTATTTCTTTGACTAACAAAAAAAGAAAAGTGAAAACGTAGTTCTCATCTTGTCAATATTCCTTTTTCTTTTCCAACCTTCATAAGGAAAAGATAAAAATAAAGATAAACTACAATAATAAAAAATCATTCTGATGGTCCTGTATACATGCCCTCAGATACAAAAGTACAAAAAGGTCAGCAACTTAACTTCTGGAAAATATTTCTTTTACCTCAATATATGTTTGTGATTCTGCAAAATACAATTTTACAGAAATATGGTCTCTCTCGTATGCCCTAGCTAAATCCTGGAAGAAAAATAAGACTGGATCAATACACTACCTGAAGTTTTATGGGATTGAGGAACTCAGTAGAAATAGATCCGGGTTCTAAATATTCACCTTTTCAATTACTCTCAGGTCACATGGGATCCATGGCCTTTAATTTCTTTAATGCGTACACATTTACTTCTGGCAACCTCGACGTCGAAAGTTTCTTTAAAACAATGGAAAAAATGACACACTTTCCTCCGAGACACTTTAATAAAGGAGCCATTAACAAACAATTAAAAAAAACCAAATTCGTTTTTGTTAAAAATAAACCCAAAAAAAAGTATCTTTCTCCAACTTTCTTGGGCCCGTTTAAGGTGATTGAGAGGCACGATCGTTACAATAAATTGGATTTTGGACCAAAAACTGACAATGTCACGATGGATAGACTTCGACATGCATTTGGAGTTCCAAGTATCCTTCCAGCGTCTTCGACTATAAGATGCACAAGATCTACAACTGGAGAATGATCTATTTGTTTATTTATAAATGTTTTTATGATGCATTTTATAACTAGACGATCTCTTTACTCACTCTGTCGTCTAGGGGGAGTAATGTAGGAGTTTGACTTGTTTAGATAATATTAATTATTCATCATGGTACATAGTATTCTTTTTCTTGTCTTTTCCTTTTTATTTTCGTAAAAAGGAGTGATCATTTTTACTCAGTTAAAATAAAAATATTTAAATCTTAACATACACGCTCATGTTAAATTCTAAACGACTGCTTATTCTACAGTGCTATGTGTTAGATACATAAGAACAGATAAAAAGTATTTCCTAAAGTCAAGGAATGATATATCATGGATATTGAGAAAATTGCTGTCAAGTGCACAAGATTCCATCATAAACTCACATTACACGCTTTTTAAGAATTTTCCTCATGATAAATTGGCTTGATTAAAAATTGCATACTCAATCAGGCGCTATAAACGTATATAAATATTTAAATCAAAAACAGCTACAGAAGAGGATATTTTAAGTCCATTCTGATTAATTAAATATTTACCAACACGCCCATTTTGCTAATTTTACTTGATCTAATATTTACGTGTAGTGCTATATAAATAGCATTGTTAATCCTAAGCCTTTTTTAACGTGTAAGTTCCCCCCCCCCTAAAGCTGTTATCAATCATTATTCTTTCAATCTTAAGGAGAGAACATCTACGTGTAAAGTGTAGCAACGAGTGTGTGTACTCATGCATGACGGAGAGTAATCCTGAGGATTTGTGTTGGGGAACAAGCATATTAGTCTTTTGGAAATGTGAAATGTACCAAAAATAAAATGTCGAGCCTCGATACACTTACCCAAAGATGAAATAGTTAAAGGAGTTGGCAAACATGATGGAGATGCGGCAAAATTAGAGGTGAATAAAAACTACCAAAGTTTCAGAGCAAAGGTTGTTGAAAATGTAGAATATCTCAGTATAATACTTTCAACTTCTTTTGAAGAATGCAGCCAAGCCGCTGAAACTATATTACCCCTTATAACAAATACCGAGAGGACGATGCACAGTAGGCATTATTAAAAGAAGTAGTCTTTGTCTAGTACTTCCACAACAAAATACATCCTTGCCACCTGTATAATGTATATGCTGCTCTATTTCCTTATAAAGATGAAGCAACTGAGCCGTTGAGGAAGAGCTATTATGCTTCTTAAAAGCTCTGAGTATTCATGTTAAAAGCAAAAGTGCGTTGGAAGCTGGGAGTAGAGTAATAGCATAAAATCAACATGGACTTTGTGCTAAGAGATGGGATTGGTCGGAGACCGTAATGGAAGTCAGGGAAAATTCCCAATACACAATGAAGGTTGATGGATGATGTACATTAAATTTTATATTGAGGACCCTCAATATCGAAAATGGTGTTATTGTTCGAGATGAACAAGGATCCAATTATAAACGCAAAGCCTCAACGTTCACAATCCTCCAGAAAAAGGTTTTAGCTCGTGAAAAGATGATATTGTAGGTATGTAGGAACATGCCGATTTACGGTGCGAAAAAAACTTGCAAAAGGCGTGCGTGGAAGTCTATAGGTGTTTTGGGAATCCCCATAAAAATGCTGGATTTTCATTATTTTAAAAGGGGGAATCAATTTGCGGTCACTTATATTTAATGAAGATAAGTTCTTAGTCTTACATTGAGTTTGAAATTTTTTTGAATACCTTGCTTCGTTTAATCACTCCATTTGCTGAAAAATAAGTCATTTCAAGATAACGTTCAAAATTATAACAAGTGTAATATATCAAATAAATGATATAACGGACATTTAAATATTTATTTATCAAGTATCATGTAAAGTGTCCAACTAGTCTGTCTGTACAAAGTTTATAAATTTTTAACCTGACATTGGCATTTTCAATTTTTTTAATGAGAAATATGAAAGTTAATTGCCTAATCACAATTTTTTTTTTTCAATTTCTGGTATTTATAGTAACATCTTATTCAGAATACTATACTCTGTCATTCCTGAAAATTTCATTCAATTATCTGGATGTTTAAGAAAGTTGTGTTGCTTTATTGAAATATCATAGCAGATCAAAGATTTTGGTGTAGATTATAACATACAGAGTACGAAAACAGGGGATGAATTCCCGATGATAAATTGGAAATACCTTCCTTAATATTGAAGCTGGAGACATGATTTTGGTATCAAAATGACTTTTTTACCATGATCTATTTGATAAACAGGTTTAAAAGGAAAATATTGAATTTTTTTTTTTTGTACCATACATATTGTTATCAAAAAATATGAGGGAGAAGATAAAGAAACTAAGAAAGGTTGCGTGTTTAAGGTTCAAATGTTGCGTATATTTTAAATAATGATTCGAGGATGGTGTAATCTCATTTTGTTGTGTAAACTTTTTTATATTTCTAAGTTTAACTTTTAATTACAATAATTATAATTACATCATTTTCAGTTTGTGCTACAACAACAAGAATCTAGATTATATAATTTAAGAGGATTTTTATTGAGAGAGAGATCCTCAGATTTCAATTTTTGGAGACTTCTATTGACATTAAGCTAGCTTTAGCAGCCAACAAATCCGCCAATTTGACCTATTGGAAAGGTGTTGATAAAATGAGGGAATGTGAATATCATATTATGCGATTAATTAGAAGGACTGCCTTTGATAGGTATTATTTCATGAACTATGTACTCACAGCATCTATAGCTACACTTCGATTTCCAGATGCAACCCTTTCATTCACTTTCACTTTTTGCCCTTGCTCTATGAAGTCCATTATAGTTTTTCCTTACATTCAATTCCATGAAATGGAAACATGAAAAGAAGGGGTATACTCTGATACCCCATTAGTAGATGAAAGGGGATCGTCATATTTGGGAACATTCTCTGTTTCTGGACATCTACTCTGTCCCAGAGTGAATGAGTTAGTAGGAAGGAAGACAAGAATGAATGAAAAGTATTCGACTGCAACAACTGCTAACAAAGCGCTAATTCATACCTACATACTTTATGAAGAGAATGTACCTTATCAACATTCATGTCATGTTGTTACAAGAATTTTTATTTTCAAAAAATATCCCTGTTAAGTGCCTCATCATATAATAAATAGTATGATAAATGATGGTAGCATTTTGAAACGTCGACCAACAAAACATCGAACGACAAAATGTCGAATGGACAAAACGTCAACCAGAAAATATTACATTTCAATATATAAAAACAGTTTCTACGATAATTCACTCCCGATATTTTCCGCCCGAGATACTTACCACACCACCCCATCATCAATTATCAGTAAGGAACTCTGACCAACCTCCATTTATACCACGAAATTTGGGGCTATTTTGGGTAACACCGTGCCCCAAAATGGGATGAAACCCACAGCCACTACTTACATTTACACCCCGAAGGTCCCCCGAAATTTGAGTATGTTTCGGTTTTCATCTCGTTTTGGGAACCGACAGTACACGAAAGCAGTCCCAACTTCCTGGATACCAATTAAGGTGTAGGGAGTGGCCTTTCAAGGTAACTCATAGAACGGTAGTGGGGTTCAACCCTTTTAGGGACCCGGCGATACATGAAAACATCCTAACTTTCGGGGTATAAATTAGGGGGGTTTAGTTGTCATTATTGTTGTTTATGTAGGGGGATGTCTCGGGCGGGAAATGTCTGCAGAGTAAATGCAGTAACACCTGAAAGAAGAATATCATAAAATATATGGAGCAATCCATTTTTTGACCTTCCTAACACCCCAATATTGAACTCAGAATACGGGTTTCGTACAATGACAACCTCAACCGGCAGATTAATACCAACGCTGCAACCTCAAAAAGTGTAAGGGACCCCTTCAAAAACATGCACACCATGATTGGGCCCACATGTTGTCATGAACTACAGAACAAAAATCCAAAACAGCTCCAACATTTGAGATTTAAATCAGGGGTTGTGAAGGGCTCTTAGTTATCCCGTTTTGGGGCCAAGCCGTACCCAAAAATACCTCCAACAATGGGGGGGGGTCAATAGGTGGTTGTGAGGGGCCCCTTGTAGTTGTTTAATTAGTGACAGTAGGTTTATTTCCATTTTGAGACACGGCGGTACCCGAAAACATCCCTAAAAATCGGGTTGTATAAGGGGGGTGGGAGGCCCCTTTACTGGTTTATTTATATAGGAGTGGTGGTGGGGGGGATATGTTTCAGGCGGAAAATGTCTGGGATATATCGCAACACCATTTGGAGGAGCCCCTTATTTTATATTGTACGGTCAACGTTCCGTCAGTTGACGTTTTGACGGTTGACATTTTGTCCACACACCATTAACATCAAACTAAGAATTCGATGGGTAGGTGCTAGATATCCTGTATATGTTTGAGCCCATATTGAGGGCTTTTTATAAGGATGAAATGCTCATGATTTTAAACTATGAAGAAATTGACCATGATGCTCGAATTTATAAAAGGATTTCGTGTCCAATGGATTTTGTCTACCATGTTCTATATCAATTTTTCTTTCTTAAAACATATTTTCTGTAAAATTCGAACATAAAGCCAGATGTCCCAGGGAATTTATTAAGCTTGACATTTTTAAACTCAAATTGCGTCAAATGTGTTTCTGTTAGATCTTTACCTGCTTCTGATATCTCAGCATCGGTTCATAGCTCATAGCCTCACAGAATGAAGCTGTGTTCGTCTCTTGCATTTATTATCCTCCTGACAATCATAAAATGAGTAGAGTTTAGAGTAGAAATTATTTATCTCACTACAGATGAATTTTGGGTCATCCGATTTCATGCCATTATTATCAAATTGCCCAATGGTTTTTTTTTCTATTTCTATAATTATCTTGTCGCATACACTGCAGTCTGGAATGTTAAAGGTCATCAATATTGTTAATTTTTATTCGGACTCCATATTTCAGTTAGTGTTTCCTATAATCTGGTTAACTTGGGTTTTTTTCTTTGTCAGTAAGAATGCTTTTGGAAATAGATTCGTTATTGTTAAGGGATTCCCTCTCTCTTTTCACAAGAACAGATCCCTTTTTTCTGCAGAAAACTTTTATCCTATGTAACATTGATTGCACAAGAATAAACAAATCCCCCCTCCCATAATACTGCAGCTTTTGGGATATGTCCTTTATTAAATTAAGGATCGTCCATGATACTTCAATTAAGTATTAACAGCTTTTTATAACCTTTATCTGGAGTTTTAATACTAAGTGAATTGCCTTGTGATCTGAAAGTTCAGCATATATTATGTCATAAGAATCAGTTGCAACTCCTACAAATCACTTCATAACAAATAAGTCGATTCTTGACGATACTGGCTTAGAGTTCTTGTCGATAGAAAAGAATGAATTATTTAAACAGTTCATTTTGCATCCTACATAATTAAAACCGAAGGACGCAATAATTGACGACAGTACTTTTGTGGATCGAGGATGGGAGTTTCCTACTTTGCTTGTTGTGTCTTTGGTCATTTTTAGTCTCACGTTAAAATATCCTCCTATAATTGTTGTTTTCTGTGTGAGACAATGTGGAGAAGCCTACTCTGTTACCGGGTGTAGAAAAAGTAAAAGGTTTCCCCAAGGAAAAAATAGTGTCCTACATTACCAAAAAAATCAATCTCAAAAAAAGCCACTGGTCCAGTTGGTATTTTCAGGGAAATTTTTAATCTTTTTCCGAGGAAAGTGGACCTTATATCTGACACGTTGGTTAACTATTTCGAAGAACTGGAGACCAATAAGGGTTCTTAATGAAACGAATATAATTTTATTAGGCATTTTAGAAGAACAAATGAAACTTATCTTGAATAAAAAATTGGAATGACACAGTAAGTGCTTTTAAAGCACAGAAGGATTTCAGATATTTAGCGACATATTCAAGCTGTAATTGTGTCTGTTAAAGCAAGGAACAAGTTTGGAACCATAGTTCCGGGGACAGAAGGAATCATTCCTCCTACCATCATAATTCCTATTCATCATAAATAGTGGTGCGTCAGGAGAAAGGATTTCCAAGGATGGAGAGTTATGGAAGTACAACCAGGTGTAAGGAATCCCATCCGGATCAATTTATTCAATAATAAATGAGAAGCTTTTTAAACGTATATCCTAATATATCTGACTTATTTCTCTTCTTCTCGTCAATTACGATTTACGTACATATCATGAGACCCAATGGAGGCATGAATACCATGGGAGATTTACTTAATGTGTCGTCGTAGGAAGAACATTCATTGCACATCGCTTATTCATTTAGAAAAGACATTGTCTATACCTTACCTTATCGACACAACAATCGTGGAAAATAAATAAGTACATTCAAATATAGGTAAACTTCTTTTCTTCACTGATGATTTAACAATGTATATAGTAAGTATAGATTACCCATAGCTACATACATGGTACTTATATTATAAAATCATTTCAAAACGATTTATCTCTGTACCTTATATAAGAAAAATAATAGGTATTATTATAACGACCAAGTTTAATAAGATTGAAAAATGATTTACCTGCTTCGGAGTTATAAAATAGTTATATATGAAAACATTTGAGCAATTATGATTAGTCAAATTTCTAGTATCCCTCTAAAGGACAGTGCATGTCTTTTACCGACTCCCCATTCTGATTAAAAAAAGAGTTGATATTGTATTCAAAAGGAGGAAGAGCTTATGCAGAAATTCTGAATATATTGTCCTAAATCAAAACAGAACTCAAAAACTCAAGCTCCAACCCAGGGCTATAGAATACACTTACTACAGGTAGGTACATTGGAAAGGGATTTGACTTCTATTTATATTATCAAAAAAAAAATCAGTATTTCCATAGTTTGTCTTCCTTTTTGTCTGATGCAACTCGATAGAGTTTGGTTACATTTTTGCCAATTTGATATCACATCCACAGTAATTTAACCGTGATATTATTATACCCATTACATAAAATACATTCTTTTTCAAGGATCAGGGATGCGTGAGGAGAACCTAAGTATACATATTATAGATATCATTTATCTTGTATGTATAATAGAGGCGTATGATTCGAATGAACAGCATGAAGATACACTTGATATTTTTCAAGGAACATACACAAAAATCTATAGTAATACATTGAAAACAAAGACATCTAAATAATAGGGAAGACCGGGTATTGTTCAAAATGCCTTTTTCCTCTAAAACATCAGATAATCTACAACCACAAAATTTACTGAATTAGTCAAAAGGTGTAGCCGTCTATCACATTTGATGTTATGGCGTCAGATGATTTATTTTTGAAAATGTTTGCTCAGAGACATAATTCGTACCAGGTACAATGTTTTCAGTTTCGGAAATTCATCATCAGACAAATAGTTGTAAAAGCAACAAGTTTTCCTTCAATGTGTTTCTCTTTCAACAAGTCATTTGCTTTCAAATCCAACTTTAGCTCAACTGGCACATCATCAGGGTTATAATAGAACATGATTCTGGAACAAAAGAATGTTACTCTCAATTTAGTCAAGAATCTAAAATCTCTACAACGTATTATTATTGGTTATAAAAAGTTGTGCTGTGATGACATAAACTTTTTTTAACTATAACTATTTCTAGCTAGTTAAAAGTACCTACGTATTATATTTATGGGGATAGGTACTTTTGTTGATGGGTTCATCTATCACCCTTCTTTTCTTTCTCATTCTCTCCTACAAAAAAAAGTAATATGGGAAAACTAAATGTAAAAAACAAAACCTATAAAAAAAAGATTTGTATTGAGTTTTATTACTTTCTTTCTGGGTATTTCTCCTTGTCTCTAAGGTAAGTAGTAGAGTTTCTTGTTTCCCCAAATTGTTTCAAACCCCGGAAAATGGGGAAATATTTCTGGAATATTTTGATCTTTATAAGATGAAAAAGGATGATTTTTGAGCCTTTGAGACTCTGAAAAAAAAGAATAGATTATTATTAATATAAAGGCTCACCATATCTCGCATGCGAAACTTGCTTCTTCGAAATTCTAGGTCAGTAACATTCATGGATCTCGTTAGCAGAAAGAAGAAATTTTGTTGGCCTTGCTGACTTGACTCAAGCCCCTGCGGCTACTTTAGCGTAGAAGGTTTTCTTATAGACATGCGGGGTCTGATAACTCGAGGAACATGTCCTGTGTTTTATCCGTTGTGAAACTTATCCTTCCTGTTTTAGACCGGAAAGTCTTTCTATAAACAAACTCTACAGTTCGGTGTTTTCTTTTCAAGTTTTTGTGCATTTTATCTTTAATTCTACAGCGAAATGTATTTCATTATAAAAACTTAGACAAATTTGACAACAAACTATTTGTTTCTACAAAATGCTTTCAAACACATGAAGAGTTACTTTAAGTATAAATTAAATATAATCTTATTTTAATAAAGAAAAGTTTGTTTGTCTGTTCTGTTTGTTTGAAAGGGCTTCATTTTTGAGTGTGTGATTACTTACTTAAAAACTGAGTCACATCTTGATCTAAGAAACAGCGCAATAACAACTTGTGCCTCATAACTCCGAGCAATGCCAGGACTCCCGCTAATAAAATACTTAATGGATAAAATGAAAATGTGGTTAGTGTATGTTTTATTTATCAGCTCCTTTTAAAAAAGAAAGAAAAAAAACACCAGATAATCTCTCAGAATAAATAACCATTTTTTCGTCGGAAAAACGGGATTTTGATGTATGCATGACTTCCCGGGATTAAAACCCAGTCTGTATGTAGGTATGAAGAACATGGACCAACTATAAAGTATAATTAAACGTATATGTATGACTATTAAACCACAGAACCCCTCTCTCATTTCATTTCCTTTTCTTCACGAAATAACCATTTAAGAAGAAGTGATAAAAAAATACACTCTTTGAAAAAGATATAACACTTTTATTTTATTTTCTCTTTTGATTTCCTTCCTTCTCTTATCAATTTATAAGGGGTGTATCATCAGGAACTATCTAAATAAACTTTCATTATATACTATTAATGGCACGATTTGATGTGCTTAAAATAGATTAAAATCCCAATTTCAGTGGATTCTCTGTCATAACTTGACCAGAATATGATCCCTTGCAAAAAGAAAAGACTGTGCTCTCATTGCTGCTAACCATCCTTTCAATGTTCAGGTAAAACATACATCTTTATGTCTACTACCAAAGGGGTTCACAACAATTTATCGTTCAATTTGATTAAGAAAATTCTAATCCATTTACTTCACTGTCATTCTTACAATACTTTTATAGTTAACTCATAATCTGTTTAATTAATTTCATTGAACAAGATCTAATTAAGGGCAAATAGGGCCCATAACCAATTAAAAAAATGGGTAAGAGAGGCTCAGATTCATAAAGAGAACGTTATATCTTGATGTTAACATAGTAACACAATTTTTCATTCTTATTATTCTTAAGACAATAAACTTTGGTGAATTACTTGGTTAATTAGTGCATTAGTATGTACTTCTGATGGTTCTTTGCAATTAAGGCTAAATAGCTACAAATGACCAGGTTCTTCCCCCATCCGAAGTTCAATTACCCGTTTCTATTCGGTTTGAGAAAAATACCCTAAACCCGTTTCATCCCTATTTCTAACATCATTGCTTCTTCATTGCCATCATGAAGATAGACATATTGTCCTCATATGAGTAAAGATTATGAGTGTAACTCCTTGCCAAAGATATTTAAACGTTGTTGTACATAATGTACTTTTTAGTCCATAAGTATGAATATATAAATTCACAGAATGGGATGCTAAAAAGGGGATCTTTTAGGTTCTCCGCTTCTTTAGTTGGGATGATGTGTACATTTGTATGTATATTATATCAAAGTAAGAAGAAGAAGCGAGTCTTCTTCATCCATCTAAAATGAAATAACAATAATATCTTGGAATATAAGACGAAGAAGTTGGAGGAAAGAATATGAACAAAATATTAAATATTATTATTATTTCATTGTTGTTATTCAGTCATATTGTATGCTATGTATGTAGAGTGGCTTATGTAGTCTATATATATGGTGCGTCAACATAAAATAATCTGTAACAAAAATAAAAAAGAGGAGAAACTCACATTTAATTTGAAGTAAGGGAATTATATTGGTCCTTTCAATTAAAACCTATGCATTTTTATTCAGTTTATACTACATTGAGTACAATTTGAATCAAAGAAAAACGTTTCCCCTGTTTTTCCTATTAAAAAAGGAATCTATTTTGTAACAGTATCTGTGATTTCTTTGACCTCACTTCTCATTTTCGCGTCCAATAAGTAAACCCTTTATTTGGGACTTAAGTTTAATAAAAATATACATATCCTCTGACCTCAAAAAAAAATTAATAGTACAAGTTATATACACCTACGTTAAAGTGAAAAAAAAGATAAAATGACTGTAATTGTACATTGTATCACAAAAAAAATACTATTACCTTTCAAAATGAGTTTTTAGCGAATACCTCTAGAAAAATTTATTGACATTTTGCCTCCATAATCTGCATTTTATTACACAAGTATTATATAAATTTTGATGTTTGTTATAGAGACAAAGGGCCCATTGCAACTGTGCCCCGTTTCCTCTACTCTATAATACACTATATTTATAGGAGCTACTGTTTTATAACTCGTAGATTCACAATCAATAATAATAGGGGTTATTAATAAATTTGGTAGTGGAGGGGGTTTCAAATTGTGCTCCCTCTTGTGAGACGTGGAGGAACATCATAAATAAGCAGTTAAGCCTCTGTTATTGTAGTACCTATATTTATTTTCTTCGTAACGGTGGCACTAATCAAAGATATTTTCTCAGGTGTCACAAACTAGTCTTGTCACGTCACGATTATTTTTTTGCAAAGTTTCGGATACCCTAATATCGTTAAAGTCTAATTCTTATAAACTAATGAGGATTTCTGCAAGGTTTTTTTTTTTTGGGTGTAAGGGGTTCAATTAATGACGTTTTGTTCTATTTATTTTTCTTTTTAAATAAACCTAAAGATCATTAGTCTTTAGTCTCATTTTCTAAATTATTATTCTATTATAGTATATAAGTCAGTGTCGACAAAACCCTAGGGGTCATTGGCCTGTGATTTTTCATAATTCTTATAGTTATCAGAAGAAAAAAAATCCTCTTTTCTTAAAATATTATAAATGTCATAATTTTCCAGGAAAAAAATCAATATTTTTAGCTTTAAGAAGTTGTTATTCGTTCAAATTTAGTCTCTTTTGAAAAAATTTCAATCTTAAAAATAAAAAAAGTTTTTTGTCTCTTCAAAAAAAAAAAAAAATTCTACAACTTGGCATTCAAAAAAGATACCAAAATTGGAGATGTCAATAATTTGTATTTCCTGAAATGTGGATGCTAATCCGTGAATATAACTTTGATTCGATACATCACTAATTTATGCAGTATACAATCCATTGATTTTATTCTAACCATACAAACACAATCAACCCCCTTACCTTTGATCCCCTCCTAAATCACCTTCATCATCCCATATGGCTAAAGATCAGCTTTTCTTCCCCCTTAAATATATCCATTAGTCAATTCTACCATCAACGAGCACATTATGAGGTGAAGCATCACCTCAAAAATCAACAAACATTAATTCAATAAATATCTTGAAAAAGTGTCTTTTTTATAAATATATCGTTTTACAGACCATTAATTTGTATAAAAAGGGAGAAGAAAGAAGCGTTTCTCCAACATTGGGATCTAATGTCCCCCTTCAATCCTCTTTCCCTTTTTATAATAGATGTATATTTACCGGGTGCAGAGGGAAAACATTTTCTACTCTCGACACAATATAAAACTTCAAAATTGGAATCATCACATTTTTTTTTAAATATAATTTCAAGTACCCCCAATTTACAATTAGAGGTTAGTTGATATGAACTACAGGCCTTAGTATTCAGCCTATGACATATTCTAATGGGTTAGCATCAGGGATGTACAGGGTCCACATCTCCTTCGCTCATAAGTCAATGGTTATCGGAGGTTGATAACCAATAAACCAAAGGGTTTTCTACCCATTCCACTTTTCTTTTGATTCAGTCCTTCTTCATATTTTTGTAATCACTAGGTTTGTACACTCCAGCTTGCAAAGAAAGCTCTGTTGTTGTCTTGCCTACCTCCAAAAGGACACGGAATATCAAGTTTGAATGTCATTTTGCTCTTAAATTAATGAAGTTTGCCTAAAATACCAGTAACTAAGTACCACTAAAAAGTATCAATTTATCGAACAACACTTATATGTAATTTGATGGAACTCTTTTTCCTCATTCATTTTTTTGGTGAGTGTATTTTTCCCCCATTGCACCCAGTATATATAAGAAGTAATAATAATATGAAAGGGATAGAAAGGAGAGAGAGAGAAAGAGAGGGGAAGGAAGGAAGAAAAAGCCTAAAGACAATTCTTCTTCTTTCTCCTTTTGTAATATTCCTTCCTTCCTCTCTTTTACTTAGGACAAGAAAAAAGGGGGAATTTTTCTTCCCTCCCTTGCATTATTACATGTGTATACATCAGGAACTCCTTTCCTCCTTGGTTGTCACCCGAGAGAATTCTTTCTCCATGTACATTGTACTACGTATTTCGCTCCATCATTACTTTTATTTATTATAATTTATATTATGTTATGTATAAAGGATATTGGATATTTCCTTTACTGGAGAGAGAGAGAGAGAGTTGCAGGAATGAGGAGAGGAGACCTTGTTTTTTATTCCATCATCATTTCCCTTCAAAAAATATATATTTACACTATAATTAAACTTGTTACTTTCAGAATTTTCTGAAGGAATAGGGGAGTCCTTTTTCTTATTTTTCATCTTGAGATCATCTTCTCTAGATTTTTTCCATAACTGACCTTAATTTCTACAGAGTGAAGTTTTGAATCTACTATAGCCTTACTATGCTGAACTGTCAATCGAAATCTCTTTGTTGTCTCCATGTATTTATTTCTTATTGTTCGAATCTATTATCTGTTGTCTTGATATGTCCAAACCTATTTTCAATTAAAATATTGAACAATATGTTTAAAAAGGGTTATTTAAAACCATTTGAGTACCAATTATTGCACAATTCCCTTGTTTGGAAAAGTTATTGTCCGTCACAAGTGGTACAAATTGAAATTAATCTGTATAGACGAATTCACAGTTTTATACTAATTAAAATATTTAATAGGATATAAAAAAGTGTCTCATAGCTGGAGAGAATGTACTAACAATGGACAGATTTGAGGCCATTTATTTCTTCTTTTTGGAAAAGGAAAGGTTGCGAGATACAATAGATATTGCATTGAGTATTGAGATATTACGGTATTTGTATTTATATCCTCCGTGTTTTCTTTTTAAAATGTAAAATAATTTCTTTAAATTTATTATATATCTCAGTCTGGAATTTCACAGTCCGGGAATTTAGACTTTAGCTAGCCGGGATGACTCTGCCTTGACATTTTCCCGAAAGTTCTTCTTCATAAATAGATCAAATCCTCTATCTATATAAATTCCTTAAATTTCTTATTTGGATCCATCCTATAAATTGAATAATAAATTCATTGTATTCCTTTTATTTAAATATTGTTATGCTTTATTGTAGGTTAATTATTATTATTTTTACTAAAGTAAGGAAATCTGTTTCTTTTTAATAGGATTAAAAGGGGATCTAGAGGGCTTCTGGAGGATATCGCTTTATGCATATTTCGAGTTTTCCTTACTTGTTTATATATTTCATAAAGGCTTCCCTGAAATAATATGAATGAAGAAAACACATGTTTTAGAATAGGACTTATTTCATAATTAGTACTTATACTTCTAACGATTAATTTTCTAGATTTTCCACCAAGTTTTACCCTTACTATTCAGGTTTTATTTGGTTCAAATTCAATAGTTCTATCCGTTCTTTCATTTTACATCTCTCAATTTCGTTTCTATTACGTTATTGCTACTGGATTTTATTTTGTAAGATCCTTGACTGAAACTGCTGACTCGAATATCGAGTTCCACTGAAGTCAGAAAGCGTAACAAGACTACAAGAATACTTGTTCCAGAGAGAAAGAGATCTTCCTGGGGAGGAAACTTCCTTTTGTGAGTCTAATATCTGAGGTTCACTATTCTTGAGCCTCGGGGAGGTAAGGTCTTTAAATGTTTCTAGGATTTTAAACCTCTGCCTTAAATTGAATTTTAAAGTCCTTTAGACTTTTGTAGGACCCTCAGCCACGTTATAGTAAGATTCCGAAACCTCAAATTAAAGATAAGTAGTTTAATATATATTGAAATATTTAATTAATATTTTTTTGGATTGTTTTTTAATACACACATTGAACAATTCCAAAATTGTATTCTCCCTTTAATACTCCTACGAGAACTAAACAATATTACTCAGCCTCGGTTTCGAATAAGAAATCTTAAATAAGAGTTCAAGACTTAGTAGGAATGACGTAATTGGTTAACTACAAATTATAATTTTTTCTGTCTCTTTTAGGAGGAGAAAAGGTTGAGAGATAACATAGTACAGAAATCATTATTTTAATTCATAATAAAATTTACGATTTATAAATAAATAATCTTGGTGCTGTTAGTTCAAAAGTTTATTCAGAGAACCAATTACCTACCTACATGACTGTTCAGGGTATTGTTATATTTAAAACAGCTCAAACAAAGCAATTGTGGAGATATAAAAATCTTTATTTGATTACTTTTGTCACATTCCTTCACATTAAATCGTCGAGGTTACATTTGATCTTGGAATAAAGATGTTCATAATTTAGAAACACACAGGGAACAAGTTGCAACACTTCATGATTTCGGTTCAATTGCTCAGAGCAGGTTCAACTAGAACTTAATACACCAATGTGAGCCGTCAAATTTTGCAAAAGGCTATCTTATCGAAGTACTGTTACAATAGTTCAAGGAAATAAAGTGTATGTAAGTAAAAAAGATCCGATATTAGTTTTTGACAAATACATAACTAGAACTTTGAAGATGTTGAATTATTAAATTCAATGTATTATAGTGGATTCAGATATAAAGAGACTAGCAGAAATACCCAAACTTATTGGATATTTCTAAGTTTCATTAAAGTATGTGACCCTTTTGAGGATATAAAAGGCCCTAAATCAAATTTTGACAAAAACAAAAGAAGCTTTAAATTGATGAATTTTTCAGTTTTCAGAAGATATTTTGGCCTCTAACATCCTCCCTGAGGTTGTTAGGATCTATAAAACGGGAGAGGGGGGAGGGTAAATAAATTATATAGATATCCTATAGGGTATGAGCAAACTAAAGTAAAGGAATATCAATTTCCGCCAGATGGCGCATATGTAAATCAATCAGTAAACAAACTACTAATTAACACCAAGTGGTGCCTCCATCTTTCCACAAGTTAACAAACTACAAAAATAAATAAGGGTAAACTGAGATACTTTGCTATAATATTATGTAGTGAAAATAAAGCATTCTAGAGGGCAGTTTAAAAATTGGGACTTTTTCAAGGGTGTATAATAGGGGTGTGACCAATTTCAAGTCCCATATAATGGATCACTACAATCCTAACTCCTAAGATAGATATGGAAATTTGTCACAAGAGAACTCTTTATCATCGTTGAAACATCCACGTCATGGAGGCTTAATTTCTCGCTCTAATGCACAGACAAACAACATTTATAAAGATCTAATATACTCAATGATACTCTACTCCAAGTATTACGTATATGAGTAAATTCATTTATTTATTTTTTTGATGTTTTCTTTCCCCACTTCTTATTCCATTTGTGAGTCTATAACTTGAGAAAAGCTCTTAGAACAAAATGATAATCCAATTGTCTTATGTATATTTCCTCTATACATACCTATATATATACAATGTATGTCGACGTTAAATTGCTTTATTTGAGATTTCAACTCACAGACTTGTTTTTCTTTTCTGTTACTAATTCAAGAAAGGAGTTTAATGCATTCGAAATGAGACAGGGAGAGTTGTCTTTTTCTGAAAAGTGTAGAATTGTCTCATTAGAAGGAAGAGATATTAAAAGTATTATTTTTAAATATATATCCTATAAAAGGAGTAGAAAGGAATTAGGGGGGAGGAAGGGGTGACAGCCGGTGTTGGTCCTCATTTCTACGAGTACACAGATGATACCCTTCAAGGAAAGAAAGAAAAAACTTTTAACTTTCGAATCTCTCATTGTAAGCATTCTTGACAAACATATAATATCATAAGAAAGTTTTAATAACATTTGCAAAGACACACACGTCAAAGACGAAACAAAATATAGTTAATAGTTATGCTTGTAAATCGTATGCTTTTTCGGGGATGTAAAAAAATAAAAGAGACCAAAAGATGACGCGGTAATCCTAACCATTGAAAGAATATGAGAGAGTAGCCAGCTGTCATGACGTTTCATTATATATACGGCGAAGAACTGTAAGATGAAGGAAGTAAACACAAAAGACCCACTCCGAATCTAGCAATTATATTTGCAGGGACTACTCCTATGTCGATACTCGATTCCACTGTAAGTCCAACGAAGAGAACAACGTTCAAAATATTATTAACACCAGCTTGAGTGGGAGACGAATCACATAAGAAGGAGGTGTTGGGGTCTTAGAGCAGAGGTCCGCAAACATTTCAATCCATAGACCACACGTCGAATTTTTTGTTTAACGTAAACCCCTTACTCAAGTGTCTAAAATGTATTCATTTTTGAATATGTTTTAACGCTAAGATTTTCACTTTGAAGGTTTTTTTTTAATTGGACTATTGTCATAAATTGTAATCAAAAAGAAAGGAGAATTATTTAAAAGGTAAAATAAAAACACAATATCCATTTATCATATTAAGATTAGAACAAAACAAATCAATGAATAAGAAGATGGTTACCAGAATTACAAAGGTCGACTTGAATTGAGGAGGAGTCATAATTGTTACTCTTTTCTCCCTATTCAACTCCATTTCTAACGAAAAGTGTCATAATAATACATTGAGACTCCCTCCAGGGACTATTCGTATTGAAGATACGAGTGTGTTTTAATATATTAGGGATCTAATTAATATTGATTTACAGTCAGTCCCCTTCTATCTCGTATATATATATATTTATTGGAATGACAGAGGATAGAGGAGGAAAGGGGGTTCTTGGAATCACCCAACCTTTGAAATAGAGATAGTTTGGAGATAGAGAGAGGAGGTTTTGCTAATTTTATTTTCATTTTACATATATTTGTGTTTATTTTCTTCCTTTATTTAATAAACGTCTTTTTTCGGTTTCTTCTTTTTTACATAGTGGCAGGGCATAGATATTTTTTATATCTCTAATCATACTAATCCTCTGGTTACAATTGACTCCATGATGACTCAAATCCCTCCCCCCTCCGTAAGGTGTTGGTAGAATAATTGGGAATCCCTGACTTTGTTTGGAGATAGAGAGAGAAAGTTTGGCTAACTTTATTTTATTTTCATTTTACATATGTTAGGAGAATGCTGGGATGGAAAATATAAAAAGTTTACCAAGTCCCAAGAGGGATGAAAAGGTTATACATACATAATGTTGAATAAAAAAAAAGTCTAAAAATTTCTTATTTTTTTCAATTTTAGGAATGATAACGAAAAAAGTGCTGTATGAACTCGAACAGTTGCCAACTCGAACCAAATGGTGGAGTAATTGATTTAAAAATTATTTTTTTTTAAATGTGGCGCTGTAAACCCTAACTGATTGATTTTCTAATCAAGCACCACCTCTAATGAGGTTCCTTATATATCTGAATTTTGAGACAATTCTAACGAATTGTACGGTCTCCCATGTAAGGTAAGATGGAAATTAATAGATGAGTAAAGGTGTAGCTACTTATTTTCTTTTCTTTTTGTTTCCTTTTTGATTTTGAACGTAAAGACTTATGTTGATACAACACTAAAAGTAAGTAGTCAGAAGACAACGCTTTTTATACATACATCAGTCGTCAGTCGTCCGTAAGTGTTTCTTTTCTTATGTTGGGGAAGGGGAGAATGAATAAGAAAATGAAAAAAGAGCAGGAAGAAAGAGAAAGAGATAGAAAAACACTCTTGAGACATATTAAAGAAAATAATCATAAGAAGAAGAAAAACTTGACACTGCAGGCGACAATGCCCCTCTCCTCCTCACGCACCCTAAGTGATATCATCTTTCCTTCTTTTAATGAGATCACAATCAATTAATAAATAACTTTTGCTCTATATATTATTATAAATGAAATGAACTTGGCCCCACTTTCAAGAAAATAATATCATCCCCTTAGAAATAACGCAACCTCTACTATGTCTAGGACTGTTTATCCTAATCTTTTTCCCTGAGTACAAAAAGAATACGAAAATTCACAATTTGAGGAATGTTTGGGAGCTGACTGTTTGATTATATTAGCGGCAAGCAGCTAGGATAGGAAGGAAATAGCCAAAAGTCCCCATGCCGTATCAAGCAACGACATTGCACAGGAATAATAACCAGATATCCTAATCGTGTGTATTTTGTGCCTCTCAAAAAAGGAAACCTAAAATCAATAGGGTATAGGGTATTATTACTCCCCACCTCTTTATCAAAAATCTCAAGAATAAAAAAGCCCAATAAAAAAAATCAAGAATAAACATTAAACAAATTATCTCATGCATGTCGATCCCCAGCTAGTCATGATCTGTCCTCTCTAGTATTTGGAGTTTACACCCTTAGATATAGTCCTGGTTACTACACCAAGAGTTTGTATTTAGTTAGACAGCAAGAAGGATGTCCAAAGTGATTCGTATGTATTTTGACTCATTCAGTCACTCAAAAATGAATCTAAATAGGAACTTCATGCAATAAATAATCATTCACTTTGTCCCTTACCATCAAATGATGGCAAATCTCTGAGGTAGAAAAGTCCTTATGATACTGCAAGACCAATCCAAGCCTCAGGTCCAAAATACAATATAGTTATATCCTTAGAGTCCAAGTCATGTTACAAACCTTTGATTGTGAGATCAGGTCGAATTATCTAGTCCAAGTCCAGATCTCTGGTAAATTTACTACAAAAAAAGTACTTCATAGTTTTGTTTTTGGGGTTTTTGTTTTGTACATGTACGAATAATGAATCCAAGAATTGTGTGTATACTATTATATATTATATGTATATGAAGCAATACGAAGCTACTCAACTGGTGGCTCGATGGCAGATTTACAAACCCATGTATATATTAGAACTTGTCTGAGTCATAAGTCGTGTTTTGAATAAACAAATTGTTTCCAAGAAGTAAGAACTATACAAATTATAATAATCTAATCTCAACAATTTCACATTTCAATGTGTAGATGTTCTGTAATGCACAATGTTAAATATATGTAGAAGAGAGAATCCCACTCAAATTGATTATAATGTTAACACGTTAGTAATTGTTGTGCTTCCAAAATGGAATTTATCCTGGTATGTTTAAATATTAAACCACATAACCTCATCAATTCGAGAAAGAGAATGAGGCTAGAATATTATAAAATGCAGATATCTTAGAAATAAATGGTCATTTGGTATGTTCCAAAAGTATACACGTCGTAACATTTAGTGTCCAGTTCTGAGAGTGAATTATTCATTTAAGAGATATAAGATGCGTTCAAGGACTTGCGATTTTACATTTTTTTTTTTCAAAGATAGCATGTCAAATTTAACCCTATTTGAAGTGATATTTGTTGAACAAAAAAAAAAAGAATATTGTCTTTGATCAAAGAGGGAAATCACAAATAATTAAGCATTTAAATTATTTAAAACAAAATATAGATATGTTTACTCATATCATCATATTCAAGGCTTTATAATGCTAAATTTCGACTTCAAAATCCTACTTTAATCAAACTGAAATGGCTTGAGAGGCTTCAAACTTTAGCAAATTCAGTTCTTTATTGTCTCAAGCAGAAAAGTCTTGTGTACACTTCTCTAAGTCCAACAAGGATAACTCCCCAAGAAATCCTCCATGTTAATCTCCATCATTCATAAGTAATTATAAAAGTAATTACTTTTTCCTCTCACCCCAAAAATTAAAGAAAAAAATGCTGCTTCATATTGCTTATAACAAAAAATACCTCATGCAAGAACATGCTTAGAACTTAGAACGTATGTATATACTTTTGTCTGTCGACCACTTATAACCTCAAAAATAATTAACGTGTATGGATTAAGTAGATTTTTGGGATGTGAGTCCCTTGGAACACTGTATTAAAGATGAATGGGTCATTCCCCTCAAGTGTACACACCCTCACGGCATGACAATCTCCAATTTTGATGGTTTTTGGTGAGCTGGCTTTTCGATATAAAATAAGAGAGTGTGTGAAATATTAGTGTAATATAATTCACCTAGGCCGTTCTAGGCCCGCTCAAAGTTTGGCATAGTGTACTGTACTATTGTTGTTCAGAAGGCCATAATTTCACTCGTAGTTGCTAGATTTTTACAAAAAATTACGTCAAAACATGCACAAGAAGAAAAAATTTAACTTGTATTCAATCATGACCTTATTTTAATGAAAAATAAAAGTTTGGGAATCTGAAAATGCCCCCTCTCAAGCTCAAACCCCGATTTTGTTTTAATTTGGTAGAATAGGTCTCAGTATATATTTTCAAATATCCCAAATTCAGAGGGGGATCTTAATAGGATCAATACTATTGAGAGTATTAGTTAAAGTATATAGAGTCGCTTTTATAGCATATTGGTATTATTGTTCTATATTTAAACTCGTATTTAATACTCCTAAAATAAATTAGGATTCTTATTTAAGTAATTATAATATAATTGAAAATTTAGTTATTATAAACAATAAAAAGAAAACTATGATAGAGTCAATCATTTTCATTTTAAACTTAAATTATATAATAAATGCAACTTTTGACTCCTCTAATTCGAGAATAAATGAATGAAGTTTTTGTGTACCATAAATGGTTTTTGTAAAACTTAACTTCTTTTTTTTTAAATAATCTTTTCTTTTTGATAATCTTCTTAGGTGCAAAAATATATTTTCATATTGTCCCGTGCATATTCGTATAAATCATTCGGCTTTGTAATTGGATTTTTATAAGGACGTCGGAGGCTCTCTTTCGTAGTTTCTCTTTTAATAGTCTCACGTACACCATCTCAAGGTCCCTTGCCATGACTTGTGGCAAAAAAATGCAACTCAGCAGATAATTGAATGTCCTCTTGATGAATCGTGATGTTCAAGAAGGCTTTACACTGTTTCTATATTGGCCTGCACGCCCATCGGAAAAGTAATATTTTTTTTTAAAAATTACTTAGATTTTTACAACTGGAGTAATAGCAGACTATTCCAAATGTTATCAATCATTTTAAAAAGAACTAGACCTATATAACGTCTTGCATCATTGTTTGCATTGCAAGGAATGGCAATAGAGCTTAGGTGCATCTTACTCCACTAATTTGTCTATTTACCCCACTTCTATGTAACCTATGGACAACAAAACACTATAATAATATTTAATAACATTTAAGTTGTTTAGCCTGAGCTACAAAGTGGAACGTATTTGTGCCATTTGGAGGTAATAGTTTTATCATATATTCACAAATTACTAGCCGTCATATGCTCTATTTCAATAAAAAGTAGATAACTTTTTTCGTGTTTTAATTTTCTCCTAGTTATATTATAAATGCCAAAAATGTAATTTATATCTTTTTTAATTTGCCAAGAAACAATTTGGTCGTTACAGAGTTAAGATAAATTTAGTATTTATGAAAAAAATGTGACGGGTTAAGAGAGTAATTTATAAGTGAAAAAGTTTTCGATTAAGTACTTAATAACTTATGTCATTTATTGATAATTATAATTGTTTCATTGGAATTTTGCATTCTTATCAGAAAAAAAGAACAAAAAATAGGTAAATGCACTTTTTTGCTAATGAAGCGTGTTTCTTCTCGATTTGGACAAACAAGCCTTGAATAAACAAACAAAAAATAACAACGGTAAAAATAAGAAGAAGATATTTTAAAGTCAAAACTAATGGATCGTTTGTTAGTACAAAAGGATAATCTGGCTGAGGCAAGACCAAGAAGATATTTGACCAAATATATTTGCAAAGAGTAAACCCGTTTTTCATTGGGACATTGAGTATATACATCATCAATCACTTCCTCCCTTTGTAAGCTTTCAATCCATAAGCAGAGTATTCGAATCATATAAAAACACAACAATTAAATGTAAAAAACATCAAGAATAAAGGGAAGGAAAAAATATTTGCGCGACATAAATAAACAATACCTTCTCCCTTATCAATTTTCATTTCCAAATGTTAAATTTGGAAATGTTTCCCTCTACTTAATTACACATACTATATATAATTCAAGCAATTAGAAATTGGGCGTTTGGTCTTTGAACATGAAGGAGAGGTCGGTAATATTGCAAATAAACAAATTTTATCAATTCAATAAATAAAATCATCATTATTCATCAATTCACCTAATAAAATAAGCTTAAATACAAGAATAAAAAGAAATTATTAAAAAAAATATAACTTTGAAGCAATTTAAATCAAATAGATATGAAAAATAATATAAAATAAAAGTTTCAAAAGAGAATTTATATATTAATAAAAGCTTTAAGTATTTGTGATAAAATATATATATTCAGGACGGTACATCTAAACGTTTGCAAGCCGATAAAGTTAAACACTGCTCTGACTTTATTTCTTAACTGATTTTATTAAAGTTTTCA
Organism: Lepeophtheirus salmonis; assembly: GCF_016086655.4. Lineage (NCBI taxonomy): Eukaryota > Metazoa > Arthropoda > Copepoda > Siphonostomatoida > Caligidae > Lepeophtheirus > Lepeophtheirus salmonis. The sequence goes on along the minus strand of NC_052138.2, from coordinate 8,696,578 downwards.
CAAAAATCGAGATTATAATAATATAAATTTGATATTCAATCAATAAAATAGCTGAAAAATTGTTGTTGTCTAAGACCACATGTTCACAAAGTCCCTGGAAATGTTCAACCGCCTTATTACCACCCCCACTGGGCAAATTCACAAAATTCTCCTTATCCAAGCTCTGAGAGATCTTGTGGGGCTGTGGGGACCTTCATTGGAAACCTGTTCAACAACATTGTCCAGACAAAACAGTCTAAGGGCTCAATTTCGTCAAGTTAAGAGACCAAGAACTCGAGGGGGTGGGGGGTATATCACATTCTCGGAATGAAGACAATCGAGTGTTCTTGCGCTGATGTGACAGGGTGCCTCGTCTTGCCATCAGATGCAAGGACTGTCTTTCATGATGCTGTGGATCCAGGAGAATACTTTAATGCAAAGAAAACTGACATAGACCTTGACCTTCAGGCCCTGCTTGTAGGTGAACACCCAACAGCTTGGAGTGTGCAAATTGAAATTTGTCGATCACATTCAAGTGTCATTTTCTGACTTGTACGTAAGCTAGGGGCCCAGGTTTGTTTTGTTTTCTAAATTATTGTTTATGCTTTAATATATCCAAATATCAATTAATTTCAATCACTCAACCTTCATTAGTTATAGAATTAGTAAGTGTTCAGATTTCAATATTGTATATGGTAAACATTTTAGGTAGAAGGCAAGGGAAGTAGCTTAGTATAGCAACCTCGTCCATCTTCTACATGTCATTCAAATTCAAAAATGTATCATGGTGCAAGTATTGAATTGAGAGGGGCCGAAGGAAGGGGAGAAAAAAGGATCAGGATTTGCCATTTCTTTAATCTCTTTTCTTTTTTTTTCCATTGTAGTTGTTGTAGAAAAGGGCAAATAGAAGAAGAAAGAGTTATTTTGTCTTTTTCTTCTTCTTATTAATAAATAATGTAAAGAGAGCGCGCGCGCTCTCTCCCCTTCCTTTTATCTTGGATTCTACAGAGATATCCTACGCACACTCCTTACTTATATAATATATTTTAAGTTTTCTTACTATGTAAGGGCACAATAAAGGACAAAAATCTTTAGTCATCAGCGCTTGTGTTTAAATATTCTTTAGTAGCAATTTAAATAAGCCAACAGGCAAACATAACTAGACACAGAGTATTTAAAAAAAAATATTTTGTCAAATATTCCAGAAAATAAAAAACTATAAATTCGGATGTCTGCACAGAAGCAGAGGTTCCTCCTTTCCTCTCCGGCTACAACACCCAGTGAGTCATAGTGTAACAACATCCAATAGAGGAAAGAGATAAGAGTGAACGCTCTTCTTATTATCGTTTATTAGTGTTCTTATTATCATAATTCTAGAATAGCATCAAATAGTAATATCGAAAACTCCCAGTGGAATGAGCGCTCTCTTTCTTTCCTCCTACGAGAAAGAGAGAGAGCGAGTCCTACTTCTACTACTACTAAATAAAGGAATCAATTGAATATTTGCGATTTGGTCTTTCAATTTTTTTTCCTTCATCTCCCTCCCCCCTCCATCTACACTACAATACACCCAACAAACAATTTTATTCTTATTATACATTATTTGACAACATATTTTTAATATTTAGAAATTTATTCAAAGAAGAAAACCAGGATGTCAGAACTAAGGAAAGAGTGCGAGTAGCAGTACACTGCTTATGAATGGACAGAACTGATGGAAGGGAAAGGTATGATAAGTAGTTCGAGCTATGAGCGGGGCTAGCATTTAATTGAAGCGGGCGCGCTATGTTCCCGGTGCCTTTTTTATTTCTTCTTGAGGAATTAAGAGGTGAATGCGTCGTCGCCGCGCGACGCTTCTTATACTAACTATTAACATATTTTATCTCCCTCCTTTCTGTTTTTTCTCACTATAAAATATCATTTAATGTTAGTAAAATTTATAATTCTTTTAATAAGTAATTGAATGTGATTAGCCTTGCATTAAAAAATAATTATAGAACTTGGTTTGAGCAACCATTATAATGAAACATTTAACTTATTTAAAAAATAATAATTTATCTCCTCTAATGCAAACAGTTTTGTATAAATTAAGAAATAAATTCTTTAATTTCAATTTCTTTTAAATTAAATTAAACAAAAATTTCAGGGAAATACTTTCATAACATAATATAAAGCTTTGAAAAAGACTATTGTAGTTCCAAACTAATTGGATACCTGCTACCTGGGCTTATCACCATTTTATTACATAACTTTTTTTTTTTCTCTTTCTGAGGAAGGAACTAGTTATTAACATTCCAAACTCACAAAAAGAACAACAAAAATCCCAAATTAAAAAATAAGGAAAAAACCTTATCCCGTTGAGCAGTTTGAAGTGCCTCTACAAATCAGCTGGACGCCTACTCCCAATGAAACACCACCTCCCTCATCCTCCTCCATAAACTGAACAAATGAATATTTAATGTATATATTGTTTGCTCAAGAGCTTAAAATGAGTACTGCCAAGAACCAAACAATTTCTATTGACAAGAATGTGATAATTAAAAATGGTTAGATTTAATTTATTAAACAAGAGATCCAATGAAGACTTTAAAGTATAATTGACATTCTTGTGTATCATCCACGTAACTTGAATGAAAAGCCCCCATAATTGAACTAAAAATAATTGGACTTTTGCACTTTTTTTTGCATTTTATTCGAGATTACTTTTGTGTTAATTCACCATTTACAATGTAGTAGATTCTCCACCGCAATTCAAGAGCCATATTTTATTATGTTACCATATTAATCGACATAATATACATTTATATATATTAATATATAAAGGATTTAATCATTTGGAAATCTTTTTTATATTTTATATACTTTGTTTCATTTTCATTTCCTTATGGTTGTTATTTTATTCAATTATTTAAGGTTATTTAAGTCCAAAAGCAAAGCAAAACAATTAGAGATAATTGAAAATGGTTTTTAGAATATGTAATAAAGATTTTGGGCAAATATCGTTTGTTTGTTTATATTTCGTTAGTGAAGATTTTTTAAATAGTTAATCAAGGTATTTATTTCATCAAGTCATAAAGAAGTGTATCATTTTAAACTATAAATATTGTAATGAATACATTTTTTAAATACTAATAAATTATTGGAAATATTGTTTTCTATTTAATATGCGTTTAGATAGTGCAATAACGTAGTAAGTTCCTGGTTTGAGTCTTAGTCCAGTTTGTGCAACCAGGCCTCTGGTTTGAAAATTAAGATGTTATTTTCTGAAAATTATGCTTATGGATAGTCTTCTGTTCTTGGATAACTAGGATTAGGGAGACCTAAAACTCGAGAAAATGTTATTTTTTGATCAATCAGGTCTTATTTTTAGTTACTGCTATATGCATTTTAAAATCTAAAATCTAGTAACAAATTACTTGTTAGCAAATATTATTACCTTTAGATAAAGAAAAAAGAATTAATTATGACTCTCTCAAGAGATGTAAAAGAGATATTGCTCATGGACATCGTTGTAATAATTGTATTTCGCAACCTTTCCTTTAAAAAGAAACAAAAAAAAGGCACAAAAATCCATGGATAACAGTTAGTCCACTCTTTCCAACTCCGGAATTATTATTCAATAATTCCATAAGGAATTGTTCATAGCTCTTAACAAAAGCTCATTTGAATTCAACCAATCATCAATGTTTGGAACAATGACAAGAGATATTAAAGAAGTAGAGCAATCGACAGTTGACTCCAAAATACAATGCATATTTTTATTTTTGTGAGGTAACACTGTAACTGTGGGTGTCTGGTAGCATTGAAATTAAAAAAATCATTTTTTTTCAATAATAATTTACACGTCATTTCATTAATGCTTCCAAATACGCTGATAGTACTTTTAGGAGTTTCCCAACAGAGAAAATTATATTATATAATTTACCCTGTGCTCTGGATATCTCCACTTTTATCCCTTATAAGATGTCTAAAAAAGCCTACTCACCTCAACTAAATCTGGTTTATACCGTGAATATCCCTACAATTGGCTACATTAGAGGACAGTGAGGATTGTTAAAGACTAATCTGGGGTATCATTTCAGGATTCAGGGTTCCCAACGAGGTCATTAATGTGCACAGGACGTAATCTTTCTTTCAAAGCTACCATCCATTGAAGTGTACGTACAACGTCAGTCAGTTACATCCATTACAGATGTTGTTTGATATAAAAATAGATGTGATCTTTTTTGATGAGTTCAAGGAACTCTGTTCAACATGGACGACACCCAATGAGTTATTGGTATATGTTGAATAGTGTATGAGGAGGTATAGAAGTTATGAATCCTTCCCTATCTCATCGCGTGGTTCGTGTATTTTGAATGAGCACGTGATCTACAACATTGAATTTTGTAGATTTGGATCTATGTATCATCGGTAAGCTAGCTCTCGTGTGTCTTCCGAACATTAGCTCTGTAGGTGAAGCATACTTTTCTTTAGGTACGTTTCGCCCTGCATTTAATTCCTTTCGAAATCATACCCAACATCCATGACATTTCTCGAGTAAATATTTACATTTTAAGTGCAGCCTCGGGCGTAACCGTTGCTTTCGGGATGATATGTTGAAGAGGTCACGTGTACGATTTAATTATATTTACAGAAGTGGGTGAATTCCTTACGAAATGTGGGCCCTTATCTGAATGAATATACATATATCGGGTAACCAAAGTCCATAAAGCATTCGTTGATAACTTTAATGATGTCATTTGAAGTTGTTGAACGTAATTCTTAAAAAGAAACCCGGAAAATCTATCAGTGAATACTAAGTAATTCTTTCCTCCATGATTAAAAAGGTCCATAGATACACGTTCCATTGAAAAAAAAGCAATGCATTTTTCTTCATTTGAAGTTGATTTTGAGGGCCCTAATTGAACTACAGTCTTTTTCGTTTTTAGATGGATTCAACAATTAATAACTAACTATTTTTTTTTAATCACAGGCAATCTCTTTACTCTAAAGAGTGTGTCAATTTACAATAAGTTATAATTTTTCCCAGAGTTTGGGATTCTGGGTACGAGTATTAGACGGACAATCTCTAGTCGTGTTAATATTATCAACCATGTCTACAGTATATAGAATAAATCTTCAAAACCTAACCATAATTAGACACACAACCTCTTCTCTGAATTATTGTCTTAATTTTGACAAATTAGTTTTATAAATATATTTTTTATGATATCTTGAATATCTTGTAATTTATGTGTGAATTTCCTCACATGTTTTTTTTTCTATATCTGTCTCTTCTTCTCCTTTACTCTAATTAACTTTGGATCTACGTACTCGTGCAATGTGTCAAATGGCCGGGAAATCTATAAAATTGTCACATGAGAATTCATTTTTTTTTTTGGAAAATAAACCTCGGTCAACAGGTTATACAGATGGTCAGTTGGTTCCTAAAGGGGGATCAAAACCTATTGCTACCTCTATCATGAGTATCTTATAGTATCCTATCGGCCACGGGTTGTGCAATTCCACCACTTGTCCAAAAGGAGGATCATTACCCACTAGGACTAAATGTGAAAGACTTTTAACTCGAATAGAATTCGTCGTCAGAAACAACCGTACCCAAAAACATGTAACTTGACTTGGACTCGTATTTGGAGATATTGGACTTTACTTTTGAGACTTCTCTCGACCTTATCAAATTCAACAAATCATCAACGTTGTTCATAACACTGATGAGCAGAAGAATGAACAGCTGACAATAAAATAAGGTATATCTTTTTTTTTTTGTTAGTACTGAGTTGATACCCTCAGAAGGGTCATATGCGTGCTATTTGTTAAAAGCAAAAGGAAACTTGTTAGCTTCGTAATCATGATTATTATGAAAAAGCTCTCGCTATGTTACGAGTAACTGTAGTTTATTGTTATGTATCTCTTGGAGGGGAATTGGGAGGTGTTGCCAGTTTGAGGTACAACCATTTATTTTTTAATGGTGAAAAGGGATGAGCAAACTAGGATCAACAAACAAAGACTCCAACAGAGGAACACCGAGCAAACTTATGTATTTAACTATAGATCTATGGCAGTGATCATCAGCATACTCTTATGAGAGTCAAAGAGTGTCTACCCCGTGCTGGGATGGATTTAAACATTCCATTTATAGTAATACAATTTCAAAGCACAGGCTTTGAATACAAATACATACTTCATACTCGCTTAGTTATTCAGATAATTAGTATGCAAAGGAGTTGGAACTAAGGAATATAGATGGTGCCTCAACATTAAAATAATCTCGACAAAAATACCAATTTATATTAAAATTTGTTGGCTGAGTTAAGATAACCTAGAATGTTGGCTATAGTTTAAAACCTATTTCGTTTAAGAGGGCTTCATTAGGAGTTATAGTACTCGAGTCTGAACTTTCACTTGACCTTATCGCGGAAACAGATGGAAACTGACTTTACGATATAAATGGTAATAATTTTTCGACAATTAGGGATTTCAACCTACCGGAATACTGTGACGGACAGTATTGACATCATCTGCATATAAATATTTATTGTCGTCATTTGATGGACCCTCTATTTTTTATTGCAGTAGAATTTTTTGGGCCATATTCCCATTCCATGTAGATTTTCGTTTAGAAGGGTTCAAAACTATAAAAAACTTTATTATATTCATCGATTTTCGCTCTAATGTCTCATTTTTTCTCATCAAACGTATTTATATATAGGTGTCACACAACCTTTCTTTCGCATTTTTAACTCTATAAGTATTGAGTTAGAGTAGTAGTTCTCCTTTCTATTCTTTTTTCTGAGCAACTTCTCTTCGTCTTTTTTTAATACTTTACCCCACGCAATGTTATTTTGTTTTTTATGATTATATTTTCATCTTTTTTTTGTTTTTTTGTTGTTGTTAAATTCAAGAGTATCCATGACTCAGTTGGGCTTCTTGTCCAGAGGTTGACCTGTTTGTTTGCTTCCCTTTTAAACATAGATATATTGTATATAACATTGTATACGTATACATATTGATGTTATGTATATATAGTGCGTAATTTACAGGGCTTCCTGTTTGTTTTTCATTCCCACTCGTCTTCTTCTTCTTCATTTTATTATTATTTTATGGCTGCATGGGACTGAATACGATTTACTGAAGAAGAATAATATATCATGAAGAAACTTTATTTGTTTATCTTGTTTTGATCTATCTTTGAATGAATCTTTGGGGAGAAAAGGAGTTCATAAAAGGATTGAGTGTCAACTCAGCTACATAATAAAAAGTCATGATGTAGTAGTCCTTTTTTTAGTACACTTACTTCAAAAAAGAGAAGAAGGAAGACAAACAATTTTTTAAATAGATTCAAACTTTTCCGAGTTTCAAGGAAAAGGAATTGAGTGTGTTTGGATGTGAGGGGATCACACGGGAGCCGAACTAATAAAGCCATAATTTTACCATCTATGGTCTTGAATTAAATGAGACCTGCACTAGAATATCTATAGAAACATAGGAAAAAGAAATAAAAACAGAGTTCGAGGTTGTAGTTGGTAATAGCTGATAGAATGAAGTTATATTTAGAGCTCATTGAGAAATAATTTCTATTAGCAGTTTGACATTGTGAGGGATACGTCTTTTTGAATAAAAAGCTGGAGTAGAAGAAGTTTTGGACTATTCAACTAAACGTTAATCCTACTCAATGGTTTTTTACATCAGGTGATTGACTTGATTAAACTATTGGCAAACACTATATCCCAAAAGGAAGAAAAAATAAACTCCCTATCGGGATGATGAACTAGTGAATATTGTGATTGTCTTCTCTTGTCAAACTTTTCTCTTTCTCCGTATCTTATCTAATTACAATAAAAAATTTAACAGCTGAAATTTGAAATCCAGTTTATTCGCTTCCATATACCATAATTATTTCCCATATTAAAGGTATATACCATGTTGCTTAATATAAGAAATACTTAACATTTGTATTTTATAACATTTGAACAGCATAGCTAAATTACACCTATTTACAATGAGTTTTATGAGGAATAGATGGTATGTAGTAAAGAAAATTTATTTACCTGGTGTATTTGACTTTTACTGGGGATATTTATTTATCATTCGAAAATTACAACATTTAACATGTATAACTATATATCAAAATTCTACTCATCGGCCTAAAACTGTTCCTGAGCTCTCGTCCAAATTGGACACACAATATATTGAATCCATAGAACAATCTTTGCCGGTGACGTCATCATCTATCCACCTTAAAGTTAATACTCTCATACAGTGCATATATACTTTTTATAATTTAAATGCATGAAAGGTTCTCGAGGTTTTTGTACAGAACAAATTCAGTAGGGCATGAGCAAACTAATTTGCAATATACTGTGAGAGTTTCTAGCTTGTGGGTTAAAAAATAAATTTCCCAGGGCCCTCTATGTGAGTAATATTATACCACTATTCTATATTTAATAATATACTCAGTAAGGGAGTTGTATCTTTTTACCGCAAGGTGGTGCCACAAGGTGTCGTTTTGTTTACCAGCTAATATAAGACAACAACGCTCATGCCCCATTGGTAAACTGATGTATGTAGTCACTTTGAGTAAATGGTATTTGTCCCCATTAAGGATCCATACAACACTAGGAGGAGGAGAACACTATACGTATTCCCCTTATCCTAGAAAAGGTTTGATTTCTGAACATGTATAATGTCTTTGTTAGATTGTACATATATATCCATACATATGTATAGTCAATTCTCTGAAAGCACTTAATCGAACCCTATTTATACATTCATATACATTTTTTATGTCCAAACGATTTTCACTTCCTTTCTCTCTCTCTCTCTGCCTTTCTCTTTCCTTTTCATAGAGTTTTGATCTTTTATTATTCTATGAATTATTTATAAAGGCAGCAGACTTAATCGTATCAAAGGAAATGCTCATAGAATAGGAAAGAGAGAGAGAGAGTGGTGAACAGGAAAGGAGGGAACAACTTATTCCCCCTCCTCCCTCTCTCTCCTCTCTCTTTCTTTCTTTTATGATTGTGGATATACTCTTAACTCTCAAAGTTGGTTTCTTTCTTTTATGATTGTGGATATACACAATCAAATGCCCTGTAAATAACCTTTAATATCAAACCTTTCAGTGATTGGTTTATTATAATTCAACCAATCAAACATCACAACAGGAATTAGGAGAGAAGAAGCAGAAACATGAACCGCTCAAGACCAGGGATGAGGATTCACTAATAGGAATGAATTAGGGCTGATTTTTAGTAAATGACCTAGAGTGTTGATAGCCAGGTGTAGGGGTGGCTAAAAAACAACATTTTAAATAGATATTATCACTGTATTTTGTTGTCAGCTGTCCATTTGTCTAGTTTCTATTACCTTACAATATCTTGCAAACCTTCCTCCAAAAAGAATCTTTACAAAAAGGTACAACATCAGTTAATACTATCAGTGAGTCAATTCTTCTCACCTATGGAATAGTTAGTCAATAATGAATTGTTTTTAATTGTTCGCAGAACCTTATCCAATTTGAGATTATTGTATTTCATTCCAAAAAGGTCGGAACCTGGATAACCTGGGAAAAGAAGTAGAACAATTGAATAATAATTAGCTAAATCCCCAAAGATTATTTTGCGTCTTTTCCCCCTGTTTTTTAGAAGAAGGTTGCAAGAGCTATGTCATAAATGAACATGGATTACAGAAGAGAGAACTGCGTGCTATGAGTATATGTTAGTAGCATAACATTATTATTCTTTTTTACTCGATTGAGTACCTATCGTACTATAATTGAGTTTCACTCTGAAATTTTATTAATCTTTAGATTTTAATTTTGGTTAAAATGATTTAAAAATGTAAACAAAATATGTAAAACAAGTCATTGGCTTTTTTAAAAAAAGGAGAAAATGTTTTGAGTATGTTCAGAAAAGTTCCTATCGAATCACAAAGGGAAAGAAATAGATACAGGCAAAGAAATAGTTTGGGTCGATTTGACTATCCTTCAACTGATAATATACATAAGGGGGAAGGGGGGATCTTTGCAGCATCATAAGTGTGATATATAGTAGTTTTATTTGTAAGCAAAAACTATATTCTCCGGAAAATAATTATAAATTATAAAATCAATCAACCCATATTTACTCCTCCCACTACTAAGCATTGAAATTGAGGTGGGAGACTTTATCAATTTAATTGTCAATGAAGGAGTAAGATTTTTATCATAGTTTCCGTAACAAAGTAAACATCAATTTTGGGAAAATGCTCTCTGTTTTTCATAAGAAATTTTGTTCAGCAGAGTAATGAGCGATAAACTTTTTAAAGAAAATTGAACTACTGATAAAAGATAAGGAATCTACAAAATTGAATTGTACATTTTAAATATTATTAAGTACATTAAAGTTTCATCTGATATTTATCTAGTAATAGTGAGTTTTTATATATAAAAAAGTGAAATTAATTCATTTTA